>NW_019772807.1:0-243 GCF_002891405.2 Cryptotermes secundus | reverse complement strand
TATATTTCAAGGGAGTTTGTGTTTAATTTTTATTCTGAATTTCACCCCTTTCAGATGGCGTGACTTTCGCCGGATACGAGGTTTGACTTCATCGGAGATTAATATGTTCTCACTCCCGTGAATGCGTCTGTTTGTCCTTGAATCTTAATATCCTTGATGCAATGAAGGAAACCTAACATCACTGCACATATCTTAAGACGTTGCATGGAGAAAGGAATTGCTTTTTCTACTGCACATTTCTTC
>NW_019772806.1:0-243 GCF_002891405.2 Cryptotermes secundus | reverse complement strand
TTATATGTTGCAGTGGCTATTGGCGTGTATTCGCACCTCCCTCTGTTGCTGGTGTTAGGATGGTATCGTGGTGATCTAGGATGGGCCCCTGTGAGGACCCACGAATTATGTCCATGTGGTCCAGGGGTGGACAATTCCTCGATCCAACTGTGTCATTCTTCTAGTACTCTCTGCCGCCCAATGGACGCATGTTCACCTTAAGAAGGAAAGCAACATTCTTTTATGTCAATACTGTGCTATGAA
>NW_019772805.1:0-243 GCF_002891405.2 Cryptotermes secundus | reverse complement strand
GTTCTTTTTATTAATCTATTTAACATATGTCACCTCATTGCACAAATCATTTAATATAAACAACAGACTAATGTCAGATATGTATTTTTCTTTGTTCCCTTTCAAAGACTTTTCATTCCCTTTATACTAAATTTAGATATTCTATTTGTCCATACATAATTCCTTAATCCCTCCTTCAGGATCTGGAAAACTGGTCAGATAGGTAAAACTTTATAATACATTGGCCATGCCATATCCCAGGCT
>NW_019772804.1:0-243 GCF_002891405.2 Cryptotermes secundus | reverse complement strand
ATGCTCATAAGGCAAGTGGTGTATCTGTCTAGTGTGTGACGTAAAAGAAAATGAAATACAGTACAATCGTGGTAATCCGGCCTTGTGCTAGTCCGACACATCCAGTAGTCCAGCATCATGCTTCAGACAGGCATCCATGACCTTGTGCAGGCTTCTGCAGGCAGCAGGGGCTGACTTGTGTTCAGTCGAGCTTGATAAACTGATTTATTTAGACCCTTGCTAGTACACAGTGTTTCAGTTCTT
>NW_019772803.1:0-243 GCF_002891405.2 Cryptotermes secundus | reverse complement strand
CCTGAATAATCCTGACATAATTTCCTGTCTGTTCAGCTTTTGGTTTGAAAAATTATGAAACTTGCCTTCCTCAATATGAGAAAACAGTTCAAGGTGCTCTAATGTTTATAATTTGACTGTCCATTTTATGGAGGCACTTCCTAACACCTTAAGATGCTCTTTATTTCATATTAAATCTTGAAATAAGTATTTCCACAGGATTTGAATTCACAGCACAATAATTTTAAATATGAGATCATATTT
>NW_019772802.1:0-242 GCF_002891405.2 Cryptotermes secundus | reverse complement strand
GTCACTATACTGAAAAAAGGGAAATAAGAAAATCTGACAATAAGCTATACATTTTTCACTATATGAGCATGAAGAAAAATGATTCATTTAATGAACACCTGAATCATAACACACAGTAGCTGGATAAAGAAACCAACACCATCAATGTTCCTACAACAGTGCATTTCAGTCATACACACAATGCAACACGTACCTTATTTAATCACAGGCAACAGCACCAAATGAACTAATATCATGATTAT
>NW_019772801.1:0-242 GCF_002891405.2 Cryptotermes secundus | reverse complement strand
GACATTTACAGGTATTTCTGTTAGTTACTGTGGAAATACAGAATGTTTATTTCATAGTGAAAAGGAATGTTTATCCCCTTAAATTATTGAGACATAAACAATTTAGTATAAGAAATGTACTGAATATTCATTTTGTATACTATATATATGCAGTGGAATGAATTGAGAGAGAAAACTAGTGAGGATATTTTGATAAAGCATGTGTAAATTATACTCTGTATAGTAATCTGATTAAGACTGCA
>NW_019772800.1:0-242 GCF_002891405.2 Cryptotermes secundus | reverse complement strand
GGCGAAAATTAAAAAATCGGCAGAACTACGTGCACGGGTCCAGAATGAGCTTCACACATTCTATCTTATGGCGAAGGAGAGAGACGAAGAGCTTGCTCAGTGGAGGAATGAGTTGGATAAAATTAGCAGTATTTTGAAGGCCCAGGGCGAATGTTATAATCAGTTATTCAGTGATTCCACCAGGACAATCGATATGGAGGAGAAAGAACAACCTCCCCACTTTCAGAACGAGGGGGATTCAG
>NW_019772799.1:0-242 GCF_002891405.2 Cryptotermes secundus | reverse complement strand
TGGTACATTGAAACTTATATACTAAAGACAGTCACAATGAGATAATTAAGTACATGCTGTTTCCTAGTTTATATTGTTTAGTGACCTACTGAAATGATATCATGATTAAAATATTATAATGAACAATAATATCACTCTTACTGCATTATGTTACACATAATGGTAATATACATTGTGCCCTCCAGAGTTACTCACCGCGTTCATCTTCACATTTAATTTGACGCTAATTAACACCCTCAGCT
>NW_019772798.1:0-242 GCF_002891405.2 Cryptotermes secundus | reverse complement strand
CATGAACCAGTAAATCCTAAACTTGAAAAACTGTGGCCTGATCCAGTCTGCAGAATGTGATACATGGGGACAAATTTAAATGCATCAAATATGTTGGAACCTTACAAGATTATGTAACAACTCAAAAAGTATAATACAATAAAACTAACAAATCAAAGTAATGCATTCATTATAATTGCGAGATTCTGAAATACTCGCAATGCTTTAAAATTATAGTTCTTTTCAACTTTCTAATAATAACT
>NW_019772797.1:0-242 GCF_002891405.2 Cryptotermes secundus | reverse complement strand
AAAACAGATTTAACACTAGCCATACAAGTTTGCCGAGAAAACCTGGCATACCTACAGACATCAGATTTCTGATTAATATGACTTAACATTAATGTAAACTACTTCACAAAATTATGTCCAACAGTGTCAGCTAAAGCAATTCAATTACAAAACTGTTTGACCTTGATAGTCAACAGTACTAATAAATGTATTCCCATTTTTAATTACAATAGTACTATTCACAAGAAATTTGAAGTTCACTG
>NW_019772796.1:0-242 GCF_002891405.2 Cryptotermes secundus | reverse complement strand
GTCACTCCAATCGGCAGGATCGTGTTATTAAACTTTAAGTTTATAGATATATTGCAACAGAATATCACTACGTCACAAGTGGATATTGAATCCAAGCTCCAACAATTTCAAAATATTTTAAAGATTACAGGGCACTAAAATAAGAATTTGCATTTCCTAATACTCTCAACTTATAAATAATCCACTTATTTCGTTTCTTTTTTCAGAATAATAAGAGTTAACTTTGTATTCTGGAAGAAAAT
>NW_019772795.1:0-241 GCF_002891405.2 Cryptotermes secundus | reverse complement strand
AAACGAGACTCTGGAAACAGCTGTAATCATGCCAGCTGAATCAACTGTAAATCCATTAACCAAGGAAGGCCAACTGAACATATTATGAGCATGGTCTATAAAAATTTCCGGAATAGGTATGAGATTAGTTTCTTTCTTCTCTTCCAAGCAACAAATATGGGAAAGTGAACTGCTTATTTTAAATTAGTATATTTATATACATATTTTACATCAAAGTCTATGCAGTTTCTTAATCAGAAGG
>NW_019772794.1:0-241 GCF_002891405.2 Cryptotermes secundus | reverse complement strand
CACATAATAGAGATGTTGACGAATGTGTGTGTTACTGTCATTCCACCGTTCGTTTCCAAGGAGTTGCGGTTAAGAAAATTGATAACATTACTTTAATTATCTTATATGAAGAGAAAATTACACGGCGTTATACCATTATGAAGTATATATACTCTTGCCCTCTTAACTCATTTTGATATTAATGACTGGATATTTAAGAGCTAATTTATACTAAGGGTGAACGTGAAACAAGTTCAGAGAA
>NW_019772793.1:0-241 GCF_002891405.2 Cryptotermes secundus | reverse complement strand
GCATTAGGCCAGGTTACTGTCCTCTTCAAAGCTACATCGTCCAGATTTTCCATAATGTGCTGAAAGGTCCGCTTAAATTCTAAGCCACACCCTTTCAAGAGTCGAAAATCAACCAATGTGTCACCATGCATATCAAGAAGAGCGGCTGGTTGTAACTGTTAACTGAAAAAAAGAATACGATCCCATTAACATTTATAGAATGTTATAGAACATCACAGGGATGGGAAAGTCCACAGGCTTC
>NW_019772792.1:0-241 GCF_002891405.2 Cryptotermes secundus | reverse complement strand
GTGAATTACGCACAGGTAGCAGCACATTAATCATGTAGCGACGGTCCCAAATAATAACGTCGCAGTTACGTGAGTGTAGGTGTCTTGTCGTTGTCCATCTTGGCTGCAGCAATTGGCTGTGGCTTTCAGTCAAGTGTTATGGTCGTTATGGTGGAGTAAAGCGAATAAGGAGATTTAGTGTGAATTTGTTGCTGCCTTCGGAAGGAATATCCTGTTTAATCCTGTTTCTGTGACAAGTAGT
>NW_019772791.1:0-241 GCF_002891405.2 Cryptotermes secundus | reverse complement strand
AGTTCATGTATTTGTGAAGTTTTTTCAGAAACTCTGTAAATACAGTTGTGTGAACCACAAATGAAGAGCGGCCTCGGAAGCTGAGAGGCAACACTTCTAAGACTGAGGAGTAGATCAGAAATGCTCGAATCCAATCTTCACAAGGCTGTGGAGCATCACAGTCTTCCAGAAGCTGTGCAGCCGCAATGACTGTGACGACACGCCTCACGTCCATCTCTCCTTCCAGAGCACGGAGTAGTGT
>NW_019772790.1:0-241 GCF_002891405.2 Cryptotermes secundus | reverse complement strand
TGCTTGTATTTTACAGATGAAATATGGAGAAGCCTGCAAGTGTTATGAAAATAGTTCTGAAAAACTGTTTCGGAGAATCCATTACTGTAACCATATATCCAGAAGATACCATCCAGGATCTGAAGAACAGAATCAGAGATGAAGTTGGAATACCATTAGATTTCAATCAGATGAACAACAATGGGCAAAAAGTCACAGATGATCAAAAAGTAGTAGATTATATTTCAAGTGGTTAGTTTGA
>NW_019772789.1:0-240 GCF_002891405.2 Cryptotermes secundus | reverse complement strand
TGTGTTTGTGTCAATTTGTACTTATCCAATTTCAACTTTTGAGGCATTTGGCCAATTTTCACAAAAGTTCGTTTGAATGTTGACACTCGAATTCACAATATCCATGAAAATATTAATTTATTAGAATCAGCATTACGATGTAATAACGTGGCTGATGCACGAGCTTGTAACGTGGTGGGGTTCAGTAGCCCCACTCTTTACGGGGGTCTGAAACGGTGTATTCTAATAGAGCTTCTAAAA
>NW_019772788.1:0-240 GCF_002891405.2 Cryptotermes secundus | reverse complement strand
GGAGTTACTGGCAAACCAGCCAGGTTAAGGTAACGAAGGTTCTTATACACAGCAGCTGAAACCACAAATTGTTATATAGTTTCATCACAATATAAACACAGCAAAACACCAAAATTAAATACAAACAAAACAAACTTGTGAACTGTGAGTATATCTGAATTCAGACTGGAGCAGCACTGGCAACAGAACATTTCCCAATTTAAGATCACAAATTGTAAATGCAACACATGAAGAAAGCAA
>NW_019772787.1:0-240 GCF_002891405.2 Cryptotermes secundus | reverse complement strand
GTTCAGTTTGCATTATGAGTCTGATCTTCAGAGGTCTTCTGTCTTTAATGGAAAGTGTTGTTAGATATTCCATTTAGAAATTATTTTTTTTTTGGGGGGGGGAAGAAAGTAAAAGAGGAGCTCTTCTTTTGGTGTCAGTGGTTCTGGTATATAGACTACAGTGTAGAGAACACGTGCATGTCACGAGTTTTTGGTGTTAATAGGGACATTTATGAATGATCTGTGTATGGTATTCGGCTG
>NW_019772786.1:0-240 GCF_002891405.2 Cryptotermes secundus | reverse complement strand
ATACATTCCACACAAAGCTTGAATATTGTCTGCTGAAAGGATTATAATCTGAGATTATCTTGTAGTTGATTTTATTCCACATAATTTGATCTTGTGATAATATAAAAAGATAAGCCTATTAAACAAAACCACACACAGAAGAACAATGAGGTAACATTCAGCTTCAACTATTCCATGTATCCAAGGAAAATCTACAGCTGTCATTCAGAATCTGTTCAGACGTTAAGGGGAATGTATTTC
>NW_019772785.1:0-240 GCF_002891405.2 Cryptotermes secundus | reverse complement strand
ATCATTTAACAAAGTGCATCACTATCTGATATACAGCAAGAAGATGAGAAACTATAGATGTGGCCTTATTAAATTGTACTGAAACAATTTTTGCAGTCATACAGTAATATAAAAATCCCATTTATCTGTGTGTCAAATATGTTCGGAATAATGCATTCCATTTCAGTATTTTTATTAGAATTGTATCTCTTATGCTTCTGGTTGCCTGTAGTCTTTATTTATTAACTGTGTCTTTATATT
>NW_019772784.1:0-240 GCF_002891405.2 Cryptotermes secundus | reverse complement strand
AAGTCACGGCTATTAGGCCGTGACTGTGTCACGTAAAGCGCTTATCGTTTGAAGAAGGAAAGCAGGTAAGAGTGAAAAGATATCTTGAAGGAATGTGTCAAGTAAAACGCCTATCGCCCAAAAAGGAGAGAAGGTAACAGTGAAAAGAATCTTGCAAATTGTCCTCGTTATTGGTATGAAGTACACACTTGAAATTCCTCCTCCTCCTCTGTTTGGGAATGTTTCAATGGGTTTCCTGTC
>NW_019772783.1:0-239 GCF_002891405.2 Cryptotermes secundus | reverse complement strand
TATCCTTGTCTATACATCTAGCGCCTTAAACTGTTGGAAAAGAGTGCATTGGTGGACGAAGCCGAGATTGCGTTTAAGTTTAGTTTCATTTCATTTCGGTTGAGTAGTAGCAGAGTTGCAGTTGCATTGCCGTGGTGGACGAAGGGCCTAAGTATGAAATCTCGTAACTCGCCTATCTTAACGGAATTCGTCATACAACTTTAGTGTACACATATTGTGTTCACTGTTTTACTTTGGAG
>NW_019772782.1:0-239 GCF_002891405.2 Cryptotermes secundus | reverse complement strand
AGCATTCTGCTGTATTCTGGTGAATATGTACATTTATGAGAATTATACTGCCACATAATTTTATGTTTCCAGTTGTTTATTACTTCTTGTGCTCCTCGTACAGTCATCTCAGTGCAGAGTCAAGATCTCTTATTTCAAGCGAGGAAGGAGCTGAGCCAGCCATGCCTCTGATCAGAGACTCAGACCCTGCAAACCTTCTGCCATCTGGCCCTCTAGTTCTGCACATCACTGCTTATACT
>NW_019772781.1:0-239 GCF_002891405.2 Cryptotermes secundus | reverse complement strand
TTTTTTTGGTGATCTAGTACTATAAGTAATTGAACATGGCCTTCTAACATTTGTGAAATAAGCATTGCATATTTCCAGGTCCTTCAGACTGTGTTACTGTAAACATTTTGGGAAAGCAGCAAATGTTTTCTTAAATGACTGCATATAACATGCACATCACAGTTGTGTTTATTTCAAATTATGTGAATGTCCTCTGACATGTGCTGCTCTCTCCTTGCCATGTGTCCATCACAAGAATT
>NW_019772780.1:0-239 GCF_002891405.2 Cryptotermes secundus | reverse complement strand
ATGATTGGTACAAGGAAGAAAATGTTCTGTCTTCTAATGCAGGTACGTGAAAAGATTGAGGAATTTTTTCCATCCGTTCCTGTTGAAGCAGGAGTATCAGGAGTTTCAGGAGTGCAGCAGCCGTCGACCTTGGACACAGATACACTATCTTCACTGCCTTCACTGCCATCAAATGACGTCGAACCTATGAGTGTAAACCATCTTGTGAGTATCATTTAATATAAAAATTCCAAAGAAAT
>NW_019772779.1:0-239 GCF_002891405.2 Cryptotermes secundus | reverse complement strand
GTTGTTGTCTCGTTTGTGTTGCGGTCATTGCCTATCGAAGTCTGAGTATGAGAAAGTCTGTAAGAATATGGGTTCGGAAAGTGACGTATAATAACATTGGTGAATATCAAGACACCACGGCAAGCTATTGTTTTGCTGAAAGTTGTTTGGATGTGGGACAAAAGAATCAACGATCCAGTCACTGGTTTGTGATTTTGTAAAATTTAATAATGATCCTTCATAAGTAGATGAAAATTATA
>NW_019772778.1:0-239 GCF_002891405.2 Cryptotermes secundus | reverse complement strand
TTTTCTTTACATTTCCTAAATCCAAATGAAGATTATGGAGAAATATTAACATGAAATTGTAGCTGCAATATGTACATAGGTTTTAATTCTTTTATGACATAGTCTTCATTAAACTGGAGCTGAGTAACATTCTGGGACATCATTGTAATGAAACTGTCACTTATACAGAAGTTTAGAAAGTATTTTGTGAGCTATATAATGGATTCAAAATTATTTACATAAAATTCTCAGAACTTTAT
>NW_019772777.1:0-238 GCF_002891405.2 Cryptotermes secundus | reverse complement strand
GCAGTGACTGAACTTGAGAACCTCAAATTTCATGTAATTAATGTCTGTATACATGAAGAATTTACTTGGCCTTGAAGCACCTAGTGCGCTTGCTTAGAAGCATTCCATTACATGTAATCATCTGCCTCCTGTCAGTTCTCATCCATTGGTTCAGAAATTATTGGTTGGAGACTGTTTTTAGGATGATGTATAGCAAGATGTGATGGCTTGAAGAGAGTGAAGCCTCAGACATTGTACA
>NW_019772776.1:0-238 GCF_002891405.2 Cryptotermes secundus | reverse complement strand
TTTTTTTTAAAATTCTTATGGCTAATGTTAAATTAGTTTTAAATAACTTTAATGGTAGCTTTGAGAAGTTAAAAGATATGACGTTTCAGTTATAAGCGCTGGCCTCGGGTCCAAAGGTAGGAAGAAATAACCGGTGTAACTAAGTTTCCTTGTCCCCTTTATGACTCTATGCTTCATAACGTTTCCATTCGAATATCAGTCTATTGATGTCCCTGCCCTTTTACGTAATAGCATATAA
>NW_019772775.1:0-238 GCF_002891405.2 Cryptotermes secundus | reverse complement strand
TGCATCTGACATGTAAGGACACTCATTTGGCAAAAATCTGAGTAATATTTAACTAAAGAAGAAATTTTGCAGTCTTCACAATTAATACATTTGGTGGCAAATTTCGTGTTATCGCGGATTTGTTTCACTCATTAAAAGCCTCGATAGCGTCGAGGCTAAATCTACGTGTAAATGGTGGCCTCTTCTGCACAGAATTGATTGGCATACACCAGGGACTTAAGAGCGCATTCGCTGAAGT
>NW_019772774.1:0-238 GCF_002891405.2 Cryptotermes secundus | reverse complement strand
TCTTTTCTTTTCCTTTTAACACTCCTGAATATATTCTTGTGCATTTACATTTTTGCACCCATTTAAAGAGTGTAATTTGAATCAGTAGTCCAAAATTGAGAGAATAAGAAGAAAAGTAATAACATTTAAAATAATTACATCAGTATTTGTAAAAATAAAATCTCCTCTGGAGAATATATCTGTGCTGGAAAAATCTTAGAGGTGAAAGAAGTAAATATCCCATGAATCAGCTGAAAAA
>NW_019772773.1:0-238 GCF_002891405.2 Cryptotermes secundus | reverse complement strand
ACCACTGTCCTATATCGTTTTTCTTATTTTCAACCCGTATTTTAGGGTCGCATTCTTTACGAGCATTCAAAATTCATATCGCATTACGAAGAACATCTGTCAGACTTCCACTCGCAACCAGTCATGAGAGATCTTGATAACTTCTGCTGTTAATGAAACACGAATTTAATGCTGTAATATGCACTGTATTCGCGTATAAAAATTAGCAAGAGTTTTAAGTATAATTCTTGCACAGTTT
>NW_019772772.1:0-237 GCF_002891405.2 Cryptotermes secundus | reverse complement strand
ACTTATAGGATTGCAGATTATATGCATTTAGGATATTCCAATCATTAAACTGCAAAGAAATTTAGTAGGGCATTTAAATATATATGTTGCAGTGTCTCAGTCAATTTCAGCACTTTGAAGCTAATAGATAATCTTGGTTTGTGGTTGGTCAAGATCTGATTTGTGGAAAATGCTGAGCAGCATATATCTGTATGTCTGCTGGGAAATGAAACAGTTTAGTATTGTTGACTAGGATAA
>NW_019772771.1:0-237 GCF_002891405.2 Cryptotermes secundus | reverse complement strand
CATCCTCTGAGTTCCTCCACAATCCACCTTTTATCGTTATACGAGACATGGTTGGGAACAAAACGCACAAGCGAATCGCTTAAAATCGCTTAAACATACACGACCTACACCAGCGTCTCTCAACACACTGTCACCTTCGAAGCCTTCGACTCCTCTCTGTCGTCTCTGTCTGAGTACAACAAGAGCCTGCGAGCCTTGCGCCACTGACGCTATTATTATAATACGTCACTCAATGGC
>NW_019772770.1:0-237 GCF_002891405.2 Cryptotermes secundus | reverse complement strand
GTATTGATGCTACAGTAGTTAAATGGTAGCATTTTGATAAGCAGTAAGTTTATACAGTGTTGTCACATTAATAGTTTTCCATTTCATTGTAATTGTCAAGGTTTGGTTTTTCAGGTTCATTTTGTCCTCTGTCCAATAGATTTGTCTCTCCACCAGCCAACAGGTCTTGTAGCTCTATACACAATTTATTATTTGTCTTGGAGTGTATAGTGAGGTTATATTCTGACACATGACATG
>NW_019772769.1:0-237 GCF_002891405.2 Cryptotermes secundus | reverse complement strand
TAAACCATTTGTATAGTTTGAATACTAAAGAAGGCAAATTTTGAACCTTTTAGTTGCACAAGGTTGATGCAGAGTACTGTTATCTATTTTCCTAAGCTTCAGTGCTGCTGTATTTTCAGGACTGTCCATTGCTTTGCGTTTACGTCCTATGGAGTTCCTGAATGATGATGTGTCAACTGTCTGTTGCCTAGATTTTGTTAGTTCTGACACTTCTACTAAAGATACTGTGAGTTTCTG
>NW_019772768.1:0-237 GCF_002891405.2 Cryptotermes secundus | reverse complement strand
CCTTCTGAGAATGAAAGTGGGAGAGCGAAAACTATGGCAGCTTTTCGAATAGGACGTAAGTAAATCTGATTGTAATAACGTGTGCACAGCCACTCTACTAATAAACTATCAGACCAGTGGGATAAATAACGCGAAGATGTAAGCAGTTTGAATAGGTTGATATATCTGCTGAATTAAGGAAAGAATCCTGTAGAAAAATTAACCATATTCTCTTACGTTTGAATTATTTCCTTGACT
>NW_019772767.1:0-237 GCF_002891405.2 Cryptotermes secundus | reverse complement strand
GAAATGGCAGGAGAATGGAGATATTGATGGCCTGACGACAAACGGTGTCCTCATCATGCACCCACAAGGCTCTTTCTGTGGCGGAGAAGCAAAATCTGGCCTGTGGCGCGAGGTATCTGTTGGAGGCGGTGTCTTCTCCATGCGACAGCTTGGCGAGGCCCACCAGAAAGGACATCTAGTGAGTGTTACCACTCTTCCCCGAAATCGAAAATGTGAACCCACGCGATTTTAATTGCC
>NW_019772766.1:0-237 GCF_002891405.2 Cryptotermes secundus | reverse complement strand
ATAAATATCTGCCAGAAATTTTGCTTGCCTCCTAGTAAGCTCCACGAGTGCAATTCCAATGATGGCATTGGTTCCATTTCTTCTGTTGTCGTCAGGTGTTCGACTGGGACTAGGATCCGAGGGAATAATTGTCCAGAAAATACCACAAAAATGATGTATCCTGTGATGATGGAAAATATTAACACTGCAATCTTCACCAGTTTTTGCCAATATTTTGCAGCCATGTAATTAAAGAGA
>NW_019772765.1:0-237 GCF_002891405.2 Cryptotermes secundus | reverse complement strand
ACTTCTAAGTTGTGATAATTAATTAGGACAGGGGTTTATGTCACAGGTACTTTGGTTAACCTCAAAATGCTCCAAATAAAGTTAACTATATATACTTGTGTCAAGTTAAATTAAGAAACAATTCCTTGCTATTCTCTGACATCTGCTAGGTCCATACTGGATAGAATTGGACGTGGTTCTATAAACATATTGACTTACCCCCAGTCTTCCTGACTAAGGTATTGTTGACTTGGAGTT
>NW_019772764.1:0-237 GCF_002891405.2 Cryptotermes secundus | reverse complement strand
AATTATATCGGCTTATTTTCTCAAATATACAATTTGCATGTTTTTGAAAGAAAAAAAAAGACCATAAATTGGGATTTATTCAATATATGGCTGGCAGTGTTACTCCAAGCAACATGTTGACTTTCTCAGGTTCTTCCTTCATTCACATGTCCATGAACAGGTGAAACGTATAACTGGACATTCATATGTAACGTACTCTGCATGTTCTGCTAAACACAGGCACTAGAGGAGCATGTT
>NW_019772763.1:0-236 GCF_002891405.2 Cryptotermes secundus | reverse complement strand
TTTATGTTCAAGTAACTTTGCAACTTTTCAAAATTCTTAGCAAACGAGACAGCAGCAAAATATTCAGCAAAGGTCCTGTGTATGAACATAGGTTTAATTTTCAGAATTTTTTCAGTAATTCAGCAGGCTCCTTACCCTCATGGCCTCACCTGGGTGAGCATCTCAAGTCTCTCAGCCTAATCATGTTGAGGACATTTACGATGATGTTCTTAATGGCTTCAGTGGACAGAATTGAA
>NW_019772762.1:0-236 GCF_002891405.2 Cryptotermes secundus | reverse complement strand
GGACTAATAGAGGGAATATCATGTACTGTTAATTTCATCGCCATCGCTACAACCATTTCATGGATCTGACAAACTGCCCGTTTCGGACTCAAGTTTTATTACATCTCTTTCCACCAGTTAGTTCCATCCCGAATGAATTCTTCCTCTTTCGCTGAACAGTATGTGGTGAAGAATCCGGCAATATAACAATTTCAAATTTGAATATGAAGACTCTAATGATCCTGTTGAAAGGTCTA
>NW_019772761.1:0-236 GCF_002891405.2 Cryptotermes secundus | reverse complement strand
AACATTAAACGGCTGGTCTTACTAGGGAAGATAAGTGACCTTGCAGTGATGTAGAAATTTAGTTTTTAAAAACATTTTAAATGTAATACGTAAATTGATAAGATTTTATTTGTGAATACTTTCGTACCTTGTGGTTCAGTTATTGGCTGATGGAACCGTTATGCCGAACAATACTTACCGCTTCCAACCGACAATTCTAAATACAGATCCTCCTAGTATACAAGACAATACTGAAG
>NW_019772760.1:0-236 GCF_002891405.2 Cryptotermes secundus | reverse complement strand
AATATAGTTAAGTATAATTTTGGGGTCAGGTTTAAATTGACTTCTGAAAATGAAACTTAAACACAATCTTTCAAATGGTGGCTAAAAGGACAGGCAAGTTTGATGATCCTAATAGTCGCAGTTTTCTTTTTTATGAATGGCAGCATAAACATATGTTCCAGCTGGACACCTCGCAAAGCAAATCATGAGCACCTCACACTTCTCAAGTCTGTTCACATCTACAAGAAGCATCGGGT
>NW_019772759.1:0-236 GCF_002891405.2 Cryptotermes secundus | reverse complement strand
CCAATGAAATATCCCACATTGTGAAATTGGAAATTTCATAATCTTCATTGGAATCCATATTTAAATATTTGTTGCTTAACCTCCAATGATGTTCTGTGTTCAGAGCACACTTGCAGTTGTATCACATCACTACCTGGAACACAGAATTCGTATGGCAGCCATAACCTCTGTCTCTAACAGTGATATTTTATCAAAAGTGCCAGTTTTTTATAACATTTAAAAAAATGCTATAAGCT
>NW_019772758.1:0-235 GCF_002891405.2 Cryptotermes secundus | reverse complement strand
ACGGCTACAAATTGTGAGATTACAAGTGGTAAAGTTCACGCAAATTGTTCAAACTGTTCGCTATTAAAGGAAGAACTACTATCTATTTCACTAGAAATGAAATCTGTGTATCATATAATATCTATATTACAAGAAGATATTAACACCTTAAAGAGTGAACTAAGGAAGGGTAACGCCTACAGGAATGCAAGTCCAGTGGGCAAAAGTGATCATGTAGAAGCACCAAACTTACTAG
>NW_019772757.1:0-235 GCF_002891405.2 Cryptotermes secundus | reverse complement strand
TTATATTTATGAAATGTGAATTGCTTCATTGATGATCCAGAAAATTCTTGAAACGGTATTGTTAACATCTACAGATTTCAAAGTAAGAATCTTGTGGCCATGCAAGACTACAGCCATGTTTGGCATAAATAGCATATTAGAATTACTTCCTCTCATTTCAGCATGTGCTTCCTAATTATTCCCTTATATTTTATACATTCTTTGCATAAAACATATAAAATGTAATGGGGAGGAT
>NW_019772756.1:0-235 GCF_002891405.2 Cryptotermes secundus | reverse complement strand
CTCACTGTAAGCACAGGTGTCCAAGCACTGTCCCAGCTACCCCCATTCCTGACATCCTTGGGCCGAGAACGCTCGGTCAAGTAGCCAACATGCTCCTTACACCAGTGAAAAAAGGCGTCCACAGACGCACAAATATTAATGAAACATGTACGTTTAATGAAATCTTGGAGGAGTAACACTTCAACGAGTTAGGACCTCTATGTAATACCAATCTGTCTTTGTTATATTTTAGTGA
>NW_019772755.1:0-234 GCF_002891405.2 Cryptotermes secundus | reverse complement strand
GGCAGGGCGTACATGCCCAGCATAGCGTCCTTGCCTGTTGTGCTGGAGTCCCTCACAATGAAGTGAACCACGGCCAACTCTGGTACCTTCAAGGAGAAGCTCATTTCTTGGTTCCATCTGGGGTTGAATCCTTAAAACATAAAGAAAAATGCAATTAAATATCCAAAACATTTTTTTTTAATTATGTACTGACTTTCCTAATAATGACTACTAATCACTGCCCTCCCTCCTAAC
>NW_019772754.1:0-234 GCF_002891405.2 Cryptotermes secundus | reverse complement strand
GGCATTAAACTGGAGGGATGTGTGACCTTTTGTGGTGGTGATGGGTTTTGCCTTGGGATATGTGATGATTCGTTTTGTGTAGCTAGATTCTTCGGAAGCGGAGGGGTAGGTGTGGAGTGTGTATGGTATGCGGATAACCCGTCTGGTTGTATAGAGGAATTTCATTGTGCCTGTTTCAGATATGATGCAAGGAGAATCGAGTGATATGAGGGGGAGGGAATGGGGTGTGTATTG
>NW_019772753.1:0-234 GCF_002891405.2 Cryptotermes secundus | reverse complement strand
AAAACTGCTGCTTGCAATGATTTCAAGTGTCTTCAGATGGTGACAGGGTGATATCAGGGTTTCAGTTCTGTAACCAGAACCACACATGATAAGGGTGAGATGCTCTACAGAGGGGTTATGAAAACTGTGATAAACTGGTAAGGAACATGTTCTCAGGAAAAGTTTATTGAGTTTTGGAAAATCCTTCTTCACTTCTGAAAGTATCCAGTTATCGCCAGTGATTTGTAGTTCTAG
>NW_019772752.1:0-234 GCF_002891405.2 Cryptotermes secundus | reverse complement strand
TATTGTCTAACCTTTAGGCAATCTTTATTATAACTCATGGTTGACCAACATGTGTACTTTTGTACACTACTGTTTTATCTAAGATATCATTATATATATTCACATTTGTATTGGAACCAAGTATTTTTATTATGAGAACATCTTGTTCTGCATCCTCGTCTTAGGACTATGATCTTTTGTACAGAATGGAAATAATTTTTTTTCTGCTCTCCCAACCAACATCATTCCTAATTT
>NW_019772751.1:0-233 GCF_002891405.2 Cryptotermes secundus | reverse complement strand
TCCCTGACCATATTTCTGGAAATGAATCCATCTGTGCACTTGGAGAAAAATATTTCTGGTTGAAGCTTACTTAATCGAGGGTCCTGTGGACATGCAACATTCATGGCAATGTACAGGTTATGTACTTCCTCTGGCGACAGAGTAATGTGTTGAGGAATTTCTTTCCCCATTTCTATCACTGATCGATCAAGATACGTGTAAGGATGTATATGATGGAACTGCCCATCTTCACA
>NW_019772750.1:0-233 GCF_002891405.2 Cryptotermes secundus | reverse complement strand
AAAAATAAGTTATCTTTACTTTTTACATTTCCCTTGTTTATATACCATAGTGCTGAGTAACATTCTAGATGGAGCACTGGTACTTTATGTTTGAAAGATCTCTTTTCTAGTTCCTTGCCCACACATCAGCTATTACAACACATTCACGATACTTGTATATTGGTGCCTTTCTTATTAATGTTTACATTTAGTTTATACTCAGTCATATTATAGTTGTAACATCATGAGTAAAA
>NW_019772749.1:0-233 GCF_002891405.2 Cryptotermes secundus | reverse complement strand
GTATGTAACCAAACTACATATCATGCAATAATGTTGACGGGTCAACTTCTTGACCAATTTTAACCATGGCCTCGAAAAATGCTTCTTTGAGCTTCTTTATAAGTTCTTCCAATTCACCTACCCTCTTCTTCATACTTTCATTTTCGGTCTCAAGTTTTGAAGTCAATTCCTCCATCTCTCGCTTTCGAGCTTTCACCTTTTCTCGGCTTTTTCGTGCTGCCTCATTATTTCTA
>NW_019772748.1:0-233 GCF_002891405.2 Cryptotermes secundus | reverse complement strand
GTCAGTTGTGTAGTTTCCTATTTGTGCTGCTACTTCAAGTGTTGTTAGAATTGCTGATCGGGGAAGTAAATATTATACAGCCTGTAATACATTTTCTGAGTCCTGCCAAGAAATGTATGTAATCCTTGTGCTGTTCTAGGATCCCTTCTGGCGGTTTCTCCTTTCCACGGCTTTTATGCAATAGCGTCTTAACAAGGCTTCTCCCCCTTCGGCCGTCACTTAATCGACAGGGT
>NW_019772747.1:0-233 GCF_002891405.2 Cryptotermes secundus | reverse complement strand
TTGATGATATGAAGTACATAAAAATGTTTTATTAAATAACTGTAATGACTAATAACATTTTTATGTCATAGTCTGAGAAAATAAATATTCAATTCTTATGTGATCTTAATATATGTGTACATGAATGCATATGATTGTTATACAGTGTCCAAAGGGACACACAGATACTTTTGAAAACCAGGCTCAAGTTCAGTAGTATGTTTATAATGAAGGCTAGATAAAATAGAAAGATG
>NW_019772746.1:0-233 GCF_002891405.2 Cryptotermes secundus | reverse complement strand
AGAACATGCTGACAATGTAGTAATGCTATCTTCTGAAGATGCTCATTTCAAGGCACTTCAGATACCTGTAACTATAGAATTATATTAAAACCTAACACAGGAAAGTAAATCAGAACACCAGAGGATCTCAGTGATCTACAATTTCATAAGCTTTCTTGAACTTATCATAGAAGTTCCCTTCCACTATATTAAAAGTTCTTAAAACCTGATCATTTTTATCAACTGGTTCAAGT
>NW_019772745.1:0-233 GCF_002891405.2 Cryptotermes secundus | reverse complement strand
AAATATAGCAACAAATCAAATTCTGCATTCAGGGTACAAACGAGGAATGGTTTAGTAAGATGTTTGTTCGGTTCTGTGAATTTTTCCAGAGTGTCAGCCCTGGTGCTGTAGACACAGAAATAATGGAAGCTTCTGATATTCCAAAGGACGCGTTTGAAGGATTCAAACACATACCTCATCTACAATCAAAGGACATTGCAGATTCCGTGATCTACGTACTTGGAACACCACCA
>NW_019772744.1:0-232 GCF_002891405.2 Cryptotermes secundus | reverse complement strand
CTTAAGACTTATATCATTTAATTTTCAGATGAGAATACAGAACTCTAATCATTCAGCTATATAATTTATGCCAGTTTGCTGTGGAGCATTACTGCATAACGTTTCATATACATTTTCGTTGCTGTTGCCAAGTGGTTGACTCCACTAAATGTCAATCTTCTGCATGTCTCGAGGGAACCTACCAGAATTTTGAGCTCCTGCTTGCAGTCTGTTGCTTAATCTTAACCATATT
>NW_019772743.1:0-232 GCF_002891405.2 Cryptotermes secundus | reverse complement strand
ATTTTAATATTGAATTGTGGTACATATATTAGATACTGCATATCCAAGTATGAGAAATAACATTAACCTTTTAATACAGTGTTATACATTTACACTTACCATAACATAAAATGCAAATACAATTTTTATTTGGACCATACTGTGACTCAACATTTAGGAAGGTCGGTGAAGTTTCACATATATAACGTTGCATACAGTCACTAAAATATAACAAAGACAGATTGGTATTACA
>NW_019772742.1:0-232 GCF_002891405.2 Cryptotermes secundus | reverse complement strand
GACTTTTGGTTCACTCTGTACATTGCATTTCAGAGTAATATATTATACCACTCATCATAACCACATTTCCCAGCAGAATGAGGCTGATTGTTAGGAACAGTGCAAGCAAGATGCCAACGACATCAAATCTTTAACTTTGGAGCATATGTACAAACTGCCCAAACAAAGCTTTCGCTTTGTGATATTTTTTCCGTATTACACCCAACCTTGGTTCGACCTGGACAAAACAAAT
>NW_019772741.1:0-232 GCF_002891405.2 Cryptotermes secundus | reverse complement strand
TGAATTCATTTGAGTGAATACCAAAATTAATTATGGAACATCCCTGTAACAAAAGTAAGATGTACCTGAATTATTTTATTCTGCAGCACAGGCAAAAATACCATGTGGGCACAATATTGATATTGAAGTTTTACACTTAAGAAAGCAAAGGTATCAGTTCTACTGACACTCAGCTGATAATTTAAAGAGAAATATGAAATGAGTGTAGATCACTGTTCCAGATTGAAGTAAC
>NW_019772740.1:0-232 GCF_002891405.2 Cryptotermes secundus | reverse complement strand
TTAAAATATCAGTTCCTTCCTTCGATACACTGGCTCACATTTTAAGAAACAAAATCCAGCTCCTCCTTACAATTATGAGAAGTACACCTGCAGAAGAAAGACTTGCTGTTACACTGAGGTAAGTACTTTCTTAGACCTATTACACCTTTAATTCTAGTCGTCAATATGGAGTATCATAATGTATTACCAAAAATGCTACTAAAAATAGTATTCTGTGAAGTGCTGTTAGTAG
>NW_019772739.1:0-232 GCF_002891405.2 Cryptotermes secundus | reverse complement strand
TCTATGCTGTACTGGTAAACATTTGCTGTTTCGGTGTACAGTATATAGAGAGCTGACTCAGTATGTAAGTGTTAGTATGCAGAGTTTCTTTTATTTGTTATTAATGGACTATAGTATCCATTATGTGAAAATTTTACTGGAAATTGAATTATGTGGAAACACTATATGGTGTCTAGTGAGGAGAGAATTTCTTATTGCAGTATTAATACATAAAATACTATGTAATCAGTTG
>NW_019772738.1:0-232 GCF_002891405.2 Cryptotermes secundus | reverse complement strand
ATTTGTATTTTGTGCAGTGCCTATGGAAACTGGTTTCCAGGCTGCAAACTGCTGATCAAGCAAGAAATGGCAAATATTATGGAGGCAAATCCAGCTTTATATGTATTAAGGCAACGTATCAGGAAGGCTCTACAGCCGTACTCTTCAGAACCTACTGAACCATACCTGTCATCTGAGAATTACGGAAAGCTCTTTTCCAACCAGATCATCTGGTGAGTTGAGAGGAAGAGAT
>NW_019772737.1:0-232 GCF_002891405.2 Cryptotermes secundus | reverse complement strand
ATGCTCCAAGATTTCGACGATTGTCGGGGCATACTTGATATTTCTCTCAGCAGCCACCGACAATACGTCGATCTTTCGTTTGCTGCCTGTGTGCAGCTCTCCTAATAAACGCCTAAAACTTTCTATGGCCATCATTCCACTGCAGTACAACGAAAACAACACGGTCAACAACTCGAACTTCTACTTCACCTCAATTCAAAATGGCTACCTACGTATCCATATCAATGATGAA
>NW_019772736.1:0-232 GCF_002891405.2 Cryptotermes secundus | reverse complement strand
GCATGACAACTTGGGTAATACAACCACGCCAAAATTCCTGCAGTCCACCTACTAACCTCTCATAATTCCCACCACTGGGTATATCGTAGTTTGTGGGTTTGTAATTTCGTTGTTGATATTATGGTATACTTGTTTTATTGAAATTAGAGAGGACTGTAAATTTCACAGCTCATGTAGTTGACCAGATGAGATTAGCTGATGCAATATTTGAAGAGTAAACGTTGCGAATATA
>NW_019772735.1:0-231 GCF_002891405.2 Cryptotermes secundus | reverse complement strand
AGCTGCCCTTCCTGTGTGTGACCAAAACTGAATTGAGTCAGAAGTCACCAAATTAGTTTGAACAAAGTGACTGTGAAAATGCTCTTTAGCTCAGCTAAAGCATAATGCACCCACCATCAAACCAAGAAATTGCTTTGACATCTTTGCAGAAAGAAGTAAATGCACAGGAAATTTTCCTTGCTTTAAGTGCACACCCAACATCCCACAAAATGATCACATAAAGACTTTCAT
>NW_019772734.1:0-231 GCF_002891405.2 Cryptotermes secundus | reverse complement strand
GTGCGTTGCAGAAATTTCCTGAAGGTTACTGGGCAATGGTAAACCAACTCACGTCCAGTTCTGCTCCGGGTGTGGAGAAGTTCCGAAACGGCGGAGTGCGTCCCTTCACGAACTGGAAGAGTTTCTTGCCATTCCTCAGCCACTCCACACGGTGAAGGTGCTCCAGGCGCACGCTGTATTCACACCGCAGCAGAGCAGAGCCACCTAGCATCACGTACCGTGGCACTCGCA
>NW_019772733.1:0-231 GCF_002891405.2 Cryptotermes secundus | reverse complement strand
TTAATAACTGAATACCTCTACACACACTGTACACTAGGAAATTTCAACATTAGATTCCAGTTCCCTCCATTCCTGACTATGACTGTTACTATCTCTTTCCTGGGCACTCCAGCCTTATACACTCCTGAATTCAATGCATTGATTACAAATGCAACATAATCAAAATGGGGTTGTATGCAGTCTGTCATTTCATATTACTGCAGACAGGACACTGTTGTAGTGGAACTTAAA
>NW_019772732.1:0-231 GCF_002891405.2 Cryptotermes secundus | reverse complement strand
CTTGGAATTACTATGTTAATAAGTAATGTCTCTGGGCAAAAATAAAAAAATACTTTTATGCCAACTACTGTGTCAGAAACTTATTAACTGTTTTTCTACGTGCTGAAATCATAACTAAGGCACACAGAAATATCTGTATTCCTTCTTCCAATGATAACAAAACATCAGATGTACTAACTTTTTTTTAGCCTACTGGAATGGTTCTGTATTAGTCCCTTAAATGCAGGAATG
>NW_019772731.1:0-231 GCF_002891405.2 Cryptotermes secundus | reverse complement strand
CTTTGCTTTGTTAAAGAGTATTTATCCATTATAAGAATTCTTTCTCGAATTCCTTCTACCTCAGCCAAGAATCACCTGCGATCTCTTCAGCATCTTTGGCCCAAATCACTCGCTCTGCGCAGCTCACTGTCTCGCCAGGGGTTACAGAGGGGGCCACTGCAATAATGGCGTCTGCATATGCCGGAAATGAGCTTGAACCAACACCGTGCAGTAGCAAGAGTAAATCAGCAG
>NW_019772730.1:0-231 GCF_002891405.2 Cryptotermes secundus | reverse complement strand
GACCTGCCAACTGTCCCCAGGCTGGAAACCTGACAGCTCTTTGGTGTGTCTTACTGTCATGCAAAGAAACTATGACTATCATTTACGGATCAAATATTTAACTATTAATTTTTCAGTCTCTGTATAATCTTGGTACTTTTGGCACCAGTGCACAAGCAACTCAAAAAGGTTCAAGGAATTTAAGTATGTTACTGTGGGAACATAAAGTCAGAATTTTGTTGGTTAACTCTT
>NW_019772729.1:0-231 GCF_002891405.2 Cryptotermes secundus | reverse complement strand
CCATTTTGCAGGTGGTCGACTGTTCGCTGCCTGCATCTGTTGCTGCCAGCTGCCTCTTCGATCTACTTATGGTTAAGAACAATGGACTGTGAGTGGTAATGTCACACACAAGTGACAATGTCTTCTCTAAGACCTGTCCAGCCACTACCATATCAGCTAGAGTCGTCCTGAGTGTATGTGTTATTCAAGTCATCTACTGTAGCCTTCACCTAGAATGAAAGGGCTTGTAAG
>NW_019772728.1:0-231 GCF_002891405.2 Cryptotermes secundus | reverse complement strand
TATTATGCTTATTTTACTAAATGTAAAATAATTAATTTTCAACATATTTGAATCGAACATTTACATTTTTATTTATATAAATGGTTAGTGAAACGCTTAGATCTCATGTTAGGTTGTTTGCTATGTTGGCTCTACTTCCTGAGTTTGGCAGTTATTCATGCTTGCATGCAAACTGTGTTCTGGTCATAAATTTTCATTGATTTGGTATAAATCGCATAATATTAGCCAATT
>NW_019772727.1:0-231 GCF_002891405.2 Cryptotermes secundus | reverse complement strand
TTTTTTTTGGTTATGTTTTGTTTTTATAATGTGTTCCACAAATCAGTACCAGAATAATGGATGGCTGGACTAAATGGAAACCCAGCTCTTGCATTATTCTTACAAATAATTTCTGGACAGGGTTTAAGAAAAGCAGTATCCCTCCCAGTAATCCTAAGTTCCTTTGTATCTTAAAGAAACTAAACTGTTTTACATTTCAGTTATTTTGGATAAAGCTTCCATCAGTATTTT
>NW_019772726.1:0-230 GCF_002891405.2 Cryptotermes secundus | reverse complement strand
ATATATATATATATGCACTGTAAAATAAAAAGTGCATACTTATGAACATATTATACACTTTTATTTTTTGTACATGATTGCAAATTGTTGAGCCACCCATTCAGAAGTGTGAGGTGCTCTTCCCACTGAGATGCTGACAGGCAGCTAGCTGCACTAACCAACATACTGTCTGAATAGTAATCTGCACTGGAGTCTTCTCGGGCAGTCAGCTGACTGATTGCTGAAGAAGA
>NW_019772725.1:0-230 GCF_002891405.2 Cryptotermes secundus | reverse complement strand
GGTTGTCTTTTTGTGTGTAAAGAATCAGAACATTTTGTTGGTCTTGTGCACATTGTGCATATGTTTGTGGCTAGTGGACTGGGAAGTTTGGAAGAGGAGGTAAGTTGGGTGTAATGTCCTCAGGTGCAGAGAATCAGTATTCTTTTGATTACTGTATGTAGTTTGAACAGCGTCTTTTTCTTGGCTGCAAAATGGTAATCATATAGGAGGCCAGTGTTTGGTGCTGGAAG
>NW_019772724.1:0-230 GCF_002891405.2 Cryptotermes secundus | reverse complement strand
CAAGAGCGTAATTCCGAATTCTACATAGGCGCTGAATTGCTTCTATATCGTCCACTGGGAGAGAATTTTCATAAGGTGCCACCAATTTGTCGTATATCTCACTCATCAGAGGGTCTTTCGACTTCTGGAATAAAAACACAATAGAGTAAAATGTAATACAATTTTGCAGCATTCCTGATTTTTTAGATTTATTTGCGATTACTAAACCTAATATTTTTATTTTTGTAATT
>NW_019772723.1:0-229 GCF_002891405.2 Cryptotermes secundus | reverse complement strand
GTGTAAATGTTAGAAATGAAGGCACAAGGCCAGAAGTTCTACTGCCAACCGAATATTTTAAAAACTTGAATCAAAACTGTAACCAGTGCTTGTAATAAAGATTACCGAATTTCAATCCAGTAATTAGCACTTCTGTAATCAGTCTCCCATCAACAGCTTCTATTCAACCTTTCAAATTGACTGGAAATATCAAAATCAGCATGGATCTTTCATTAGTCAACTCTCAAGC
>NW_019772722.1:0-229 GCF_002891405.2 Cryptotermes secundus | reverse complement strand
TGCTGAAAGCTCTCCTGCAGACCCCTTGCTGCATCCTCAGTAAGTGGAACTGCTGTTATAAGAGTGACTGACATTTGAATTGACTGAAAGCGCAGGAACATATTTCATCGCCCTTGAAAATGTTCAGAATTTCTTGATCACTGTTCACTCTGTCAGTGGTGGATTTTTTCTTCATGCTCATCTTGAGTAGAATTCCATTGAACAAGGCACCTATACACACAAATGCATA
>NW_019772721.1:0-229 GCF_002891405.2 Cryptotermes secundus | reverse complement strand
TCCTGCGAAAAGATCAAGAATGCCTTCTGTTAATCATACATGTGATCGATACCGACACCGAAGAAATAGAAATAATGAATCATCACGAAAATCCCGAATTAAGAGGAAATCTCGCGAGGGAGACATGGAGGTATTGGCTGCAAAACTTGAGAGAAAGAATGAAAGTTTGCAGATAAGGGTGAATGAAATGGAAGAGCTTGTAAAGAAGCTCAGAGATGCACTGCTCGAG
>NW_019772720.1:0-229 GCF_002891405.2 Cryptotermes secundus | reverse complement strand
CTGTTTAAAATCAGATTAATTTTGCTGTAAGATACTTTAACAAGTTCCTCCCTCTTAGTTGCTACACTGAACTCTCAGAGAATGAGGTTAGAAAATATTCAGCATTCATTCCACTGTCAATACAAATTCATAAACACTGCAAACTTGACTACAAAAATGTGCCAACTGCTTGATAAGATTGCTATGTAAATTTTTCAAAGTTAGACATACAGGTTCAATTATTTCACAA
>NW_019772719.1:0-229 GCF_002891405.2 Cryptotermes secundus | reverse complement strand
AGAATAAAGTTAAATTTTCGAAGACTGACCGCCACTGCCTGTTACTTATGAGGTCAATGTCTCAATAGGAATACCTTTTTTATGTCCTCAGAATTACGTTCGAAAATGTGGCAAAATGTGTTCGGCATTTCAAAGTATCATTTTCGTAGTAAAGATACAAAGCAAGAAGTGAAACAAGGGCCAGAGTGAGGACATACATGTATGAGTTTTTGTTAGCAAAGTTCCACTT
>NW_019772718.1:0-229 GCF_002891405.2 Cryptotermes secundus | reverse complement strand
ACATGGACTCTGTCGCCAAAGGCCGGTCTTAAAATGCTCTGGGAAAATTACAAGCTTCTGTAAAGGGGTGATTATCACCATGATACACCTGATTAATTAATGCAGTCTCACATGAGGGGTGCCTCTGCCACTAAGGAACTTCAGTACCGAATCATTTTAGACCTTGCAGGCATGTCTCAAGTTGATAACAATTTTTGCACCAAGATTTTAGGAGGGAATTAAGTTAACT
>NW_019772717.1:0-229 GCF_002891405.2 Cryptotermes secundus | reverse complement strand
CTCTCAGAGAAGTCTCAGTATTGCATGTGATTAATTTGTTCATATATTTTTCTTATAATTTTATTTTTGTTGTGAGTTTTAACCAGTCTGTTATTCATTTTCAGGTACAATTGGATCAAACTGGCATATTTATGCATGGAAAGATGCCAACACTCAAGACCTCATTGATCCAGATATTCTGTGGCCACTTGTGGCAGAAAGTGCATGAATCCATTGTCATGGATCTCTG
>NW_019772716.1:0-229 GCF_002891405.2 Cryptotermes secundus | reverse complement strand
TCATGCTTTGTCATTGCTAAGTGGGGAATGGTAAGGGTTAAAAACTTATTTATTTTTTTGAAATGGGTATTCCAGGAACTTTTTACAAGATGCCCAAAATATGTGGAAGAAGTTTTATTTCATATACTGTGATTCAGAAAATGGAAGGGAAACAAAAATACTTGTTTGTATCCACCTCTTACATAAGTTGTAAGAATTATTAAATTAATGATGTGAAGTACAAGATGGT
>NW_019772715.1:0-229 GCF_002891405.2 Cryptotermes secundus | reverse complement strand
GTTCCTCTCCGATTGTCATTGTCCCATAATATTCTTGCCATTGGCATTTTGTTTCTTTAATTCAGAGAATCAGTTCTTGTTAAAAATCCCTAGTTGATATAGCAATATCAGAACTTTGCATCTTAGCTGAGCTCACGTTGAATCATGTGGTCTACATGTCAGTCTACACCACACGTATCAAAAGGCATGTAAAGTCCACACACCACCTAGAACCCATGCACATCCAACG
>NW_019772714.1:0-228 GCF_002891405.2 Cryptotermes secundus | reverse complement strand
TTCTTTTTTTCCTCCTCTGTGTTAGGCCGTGGACTTGTTTTCTTCAGTGTGTGGCTCTTGCCACTTGTGTGTGTTGACTCCTCCCTTTATAAGACTACTCTCTTGCTATTCCTGCCATGCAATCTGGTGCCATCTGTGATACACAGATGTTCCATTCTGTCCTTCACGTATTCTCCCATTTTCCTATGTCTCAGCATCTCAAATGACTTATATTTTATCAGTCCATTG
>NW_019772713.1:0-228 GCF_002891405.2 Cryptotermes secundus | reverse complement strand
TGTATTTACATTCAAGTTTTAAACTTACCTTCCCGAACAACTTGCCATTCGTGTGTTGGTTTAAAAACATCACTGTCCCCCGCTTTTTCGTTCTCTTCTGATTCTTCAAATTCTGTATCTTCTGCAAGATGATTTTGAGAAGCGCAATTTGTTTTAAGGTTAAAAATTATACAGAGAAATATCCCTACAATAAACGCAATCCTCATTATGATGTCTACGATTAGTTAT
>NW_019772712.1:0-228 GCF_002891405.2 Cryptotermes secundus | reverse complement strand
GACATTCCAATTTCTGCTAAACCTGACACTGTACAAAAGTACCACACATGTTTCTGCTCACAAATCGAGCCTGATTTTCATAACATTCATTTGAGAGAACAAGGAGACATTTTAGAGGAAGAAAAATATTCTGTATCTATTTAAAATTTCCGATAATCTTAAGGTATAGGACGTGAGAGAACTTTCACAACATATGTAGGTTTCCAAATCTGTTTAGACTAAGTTGAG
>NW_019772711.1:0-228 GCF_002891405.2 Cryptotermes secundus | reverse complement strand
TTTTAGGGACTGTGAAATTGAATTCTCATTTAATCTGATCTAGTGTCATGTTACATGATGTTAACTTGAATCAAATTAGTATGGAATGATGGAATAATTATGGAAGGAATATTAATAGGCTTTTTGTATTTTAGATTATTTATCTTATTTATGACTCTGTACCAATCGTAGCAGTTATTTAATTTTGTTTTTATTTTAACATCTTTTTTTGTTTAATAGACATTTATT
>NW_019772710.1:0-227 GCF_002891405.2 Cryptotermes secundus | reverse complement strand
GAAACAAGGAGAGGTTTATAAAGCTGTGGCCTTCTTCAACCATATCACTAATATCCCAGCCTTCTTCTGTTAAAACTGTGGGGGGAAAGTGTTCAAACCTGTTGCAACAGACCAGTATGAGCATGACGAAGAAGGGTACAATATTTTGTCAGTTACCTCAGCCTCAAAACATTAACTCTCCTTTTTCTGACAGTTATGATCTGGACTTTCAATTAGCAAAAAGAACT
>NW_019772709.1:0-227 GCF_002891405.2 Cryptotermes secundus | reverse complement strand
ATGGTACCACTTGTTCAGTTTTTGCATTGGAACCTGGCTCATATTGCCCTCTTATTTTGAGGGTGATATATCTTTGCCAGGTGTCCACGGAGTCCCAATTTCTGTCTCCTGATTCGGGCTGTTTTCTCTTTGGAAGAACCTTTCTTATGCTGTCTGCAGATCTTAGCCGGCTCTTTGAGTTATTGAGCCGCCCGCGGGGAACCACGTGGAGGTGTCTGCCCGAACCC
>NW_019772708.1:0-227 GCF_002891405.2 Cryptotermes secundus | reverse complement strand
GAAACTTCTTTCTGGAAACATCTGAGGTACAATAAAATACACTATTGATAACTTCCTACTTTGCACAACAATTTATAATTTTAAATCCCATATGACAATAAGTTTCCGCTTCTTGAATTAGGTTTCAAATGTTTTAAATTGAAAATGGAAAACTGGTAAAACACACATTTATTTGAAACTTAAAATTAGCCTGTAATTTGTTAAAAAATGCATTAAATATTTTTCAT
>NW_019772707.1:0-227 GCF_002891405.2 Cryptotermes secundus | reverse complement strand
GTACTATTATAACTGCATGAGTTGTATGTGCAAAATATTTGTACTTATGTGTTATTATATTCTTAAAATTTATGTTGCACTGGTGTTTCCTTAAGTCTGTAGTACCTCGTTATTTATTTTAGCCTAAGTTTTATGCAAAGTTTTTTCATTAACATTTGTAGCAGTATTATATTTGTTGTTGTCAGTTGGTGGTACTTCATGGATCTTGTCATTGTTCAAAGTGTTGT
>NW_019772706.1:0-227 GCF_002891405.2 Cryptotermes secundus | reverse complement strand
CACATTATTAATCATATTAAAGCAGCACTCTTTACTCACATGTTTCAGTGCACTATTAATAGCTGAAGCACAGTCATTACTTCAACAGTCTTCAAAGCCACATGAAAATGTTAAGTGTCCTTCGCACCTTGTTTCACTGCTCTACCCTTAAATTAATATTCCGGAATAAAGTTCTTCAGGCATTTCGAAGTGAAGTACACAGTTTAAAAATTCGTCCTTTACAATTC
>NW_019772705.1:0-227 GCF_002891405.2 Cryptotermes secundus | reverse complement strand
TAGGGTAGCTTTGCAGACCAGGTTGTAATTATATACAAGGCAAAACTTTTTTTTTCAGTATGTGATGAAGCTGAATAAGTAGATTGAAATATGTTAGGGAAATGTCAGATGCACAAACTGAAGTATTTCTTGTACACTTTTATGTCACGTTTCATTGACAGCATAGCATTGTTTAAACATTACTAGAATTTTTCTTTACCATTATCATCTTTCTGTTCATGGCTTAC
>NW_019772704.1:0-226 GCF_002891405.2 Cryptotermes secundus | reverse complement strand
TGTGATTTACACGTATAATCTAACCTCACTTGCATGAGTACAAGTCGCTTTGTATACGTAACCAATTTGGGAATAAGTGTTGTGTTAGTAAGGAAGAACGGTATAGTGTGGGAACACTTCCGATCACAGACATTTATTGATGACGGTTTTTAATGCAAAGTTAAACGATGAGGCACGAGGAAATTTCTCTGCTCTTGAGTTTCACTTTAATAACTTTGAAATTTTA
>NW_019772703.1:0-226 GCF_002891405.2 Cryptotermes secundus | reverse complement strand
GGGCACTAAGAAGTATACTTTACTTAACAAAATTAAATAATTTTTTTGTGTCTCATGTACTGTAACTGATGCTTAAAGTATTCCTGTGCAGTTGAAAAGAAATGACTGACAGAAGATGAGCGTGAACTTAAGAAGATTAGAAGGAAAATTCGTAACAGGCTATCTGTGAAGGAGCCACGCAAGAGAAAGAAGGAGTACATAGATAGCTTGGAAGAGAGGTAAGAAT
>NW_019772702.1:0-226 GCF_002891405.2 Cryptotermes secundus | reverse complement strand
AGAAAACCTGTAAATTCAGTTTCATGTAATTAATGTATGTAACTGGCTAGAAATACACTTCCAACAGTCTTCTAAATAACCTGAACAGAAGACAATATGAGTGTTTGTGGCAATAAAACATACGTATGAATATATACTGTCTTGGCTGCTACCAGGTGTCATTCTAGGCCTTCCATCTGGTCTGTCTGGTGGCAATAAGCCATCATCTATCACTGAAGCAGTTGGT
>NW_019772701.1:0-226 GCF_002891405.2 Cryptotermes secundus | reverse complement strand
ACAAAGTGACTAAATGCAACAGTCTTCTTCGTCTTCTTCCACCAGCTGCATCACTATGGAATTAAACTCCATTCCTTCAGAAAGTGTCTCTGCATCCATAACCAGGGCTGATATGATGTGGGGTACAACTTAGGTAATATATACATATGTACACTTTCACAGTCCAGTCTTCATTGGCCAGGAAGTGGGCAACAGGACAGCAGTGAGCGGAGTAAAGAAAATAACC
>NW_019772700.1:0-226 GCF_002891405.2 Cryptotermes secundus | reverse complement strand
ATCCCTTATGAGCTGAAACCACTGTTCAAATTCTCCAATACATTTATTTTGCTGATGCAGTTTGCCATGTGCTCTAACTGTGAACACACCAAATTCATCTGTCTTTCCACTAACCCCATTATTTCCCAAATATGGATTGAAAAATAAGTTGTGCTCAATTTTGGTATTACAGATGAGTCGGACAACATCAACTGCCCCGGTTCTTGCTTCAGCTATATAACCCATT
>NW_019772699.1:0-226 GCF_002891405.2 Cryptotermes secundus | reverse complement strand
TCATACAAATATCGGATGTTTTGAAGCACGAAAAATTGTAGAAAAGTGGTCTAGCCATGTGTTCCATTTATGTGTTGGAAGGCCCCGAGAGTACGCTGAACCAAATATGAGGAACTTCCCCATTCGCAAAACGCCAAGAAGACGGCAGGATTGAGATAATATTGAGAAAGGCGAAAACAATAATATCCCGATCCAAAGGATTGGATGGAATCCAGAGGGAAGGCAA
>NW_019772698.1:0-226 GCF_002891405.2 Cryptotermes secundus | reverse complement strand
GAAGAGCAACAGATAAAGAACTGAAGCTTTGTCCTGGTAACTGGGAATATGGGTCATATTTTACAACACTTATAATAGAATGTACAAAGTTCTTGCCTTGGTCACTGGAAAGGTAATCACATGTTAGACATCTTCATTCAGTTAATAGAGCCCAATTCACAACACCAAATATCAAATCTTGCCCATTGACAGTATCCTCAACAAATTCAAATAATGCCTCCTATTT
>NW_019772697.1:0-225 GCF_002891405.2 Cryptotermes secundus | reverse complement strand
GTAGCAGGCATAATGCCAAACGCAAAAAGCGAGTGGGGAGACACTACATTTGGTGTGATGTGGTGAGAGTTATTCTCTGCCATTTACAATATACCACGCAGATGTGACAATGAATATGTTGTATGTGCCAAGAAACATGATAAATTGAGGTCCTGAGATTAAAGAACTGGACTGTGAATTTGATGACTAATACTTGACTTTGCTGAAAACTTATTATTTTATATA
>NW_019772696.1:0-225 GCF_002891405.2 Cryptotermes secundus | reverse complement strand
TGTTACACAACTGATGATCCTTAATTGCCTTTAATTCTGCATGGCGAGATAGGATGTGTACAAGTATTTTCTGTATCAAGTCCATGGCCAAATGATCCAACTCTATAATTGGTTCTAGATGTCTTGCTTTACCAACCTTCCACGCCACGTATTCATTACATTACATAGATGCAATTTTCAATGGTAAACCTGAAACAAAATAAAAAATATATATTACATTACTTT
>NW_019772695.1:0-225 GCF_002891405.2 Cryptotermes secundus | reverse complement strand
CATTTGCTCACTTACAAATTAATTACTACAGATTATTTTTGCCCCACTTTGGATTTAACGAGCACTGTAGACAAACAAAAAACAAATCAAACGTGCTCCACATAATTTGTGTCATCTAGTTTGCTTTTCCTTAGGTACATCAACATTTTTGGTTATACAACGCAACAATAGCAGGCTTTCTTTTAAACAGACACATAACTGGCAATGGAAACATTTAAGACACAT
>NW_019772694.1:0-224 GCF_002891405.2 Cryptotermes secundus | reverse complement strand
TTGAGTTGATTTTAAACCCATTAACTAATTCGTCTGTATAAATATCTGAGATGATAAATTTGCCACATTCATTGTGTGTAGTTAATTGTGACACTTGCTAATATTGCTGAGGGAAAAGTACATATGTATAGCTAATCAAAATTACGTAATTTATTTTTCAGATCTAGGACACATCATTCTTTACCCATGGTCAGACATTTCTGCGGAAACACTTTTAAACATTG
>NW_019772693.1:0-224 GCF_002891405.2 Cryptotermes secundus | reverse complement strand
CACTCCACTGTCCTACAGAATATTAAAGATTATGGTGGCATTACCTACCTCTTTCACATCCGCATTCTTTTTGCTGTGGATGATGATTTGCTACCTTTGCTCAATCTCTTTCTTTGCGTTGTTCCATTTGGTTCTTCTGCAGCTGCAACTGTAAATTGGCGGGCTACTGGTGCCCACACCCGGGGAAGCCTTGGGCGAACTATATCTGCAATTTGTTATCTCAT
>NW_019772692.1:0-224 GCF_002891405.2 Cryptotermes secundus | reverse complement strand
TGAACTTACAGAGTGCTGGTCACTAAATACAGATTTTTAGTGGATATGTATCTGGATATTTTTCATGGCTCTATTCAGTTTCAAGTAATATTTTGATATGGATGAACATATAAATAAACTTTTCTTCATTGTATTTGGTTTTAAGTAATACTTTCATATGGATAGACTTAAAATTAACAATATTTAGTTGTTTCATTGTGAAACTTCTTTGTTTAATTTTTTAT
>NW_019772691.1:0-224 GCF_002891405.2 Cryptotermes secundus | reverse complement strand
AATTTAATTTAATTTCTTAATGTCACAAAGAACAAGGTTGTATAATTATGTGATGAAATACTGTACTTTCTCTGAAAATCTTAACCTTTTGCAGTCCTGTGTCAGAGTGAGTCCATCACTGAAAATTCCAAGTATTGGTCCTATGTTAAACTCAGTCCACCACATGTTGTACGTATTTTATACACAATCTGGAGACAGTCTGAGGGAGGCAGTGTCAGTATATT
>NW_019772690.1:0-223 GCF_002891405.2 Cryptotermes secundus | reverse complement strand
TAATCATCACCATTTCCCTTGGAGAGTGACCATCTGTGTTTCAAACGGCCAAACACCTGAATCTAGTGTGAAAACTTAGCAAAATCTGACAGTTTTCATAAAATTACATATTTGCATACTAACACTGAGGAGGGATCAGTAGTGTAGGAGATTAGGTTAGGTTAGTAGAGATTAAGCTACATTAGATGATTCATATTGACACATGTTAGTGACTAGACATGAT
>NW_019772689.1:0-223 GCF_002891405.2 Cryptotermes secundus | reverse complement strand
ACCTAAAAGTATGATCACGAGATATGTGCGCTATGACAATAGAACGAATAACATGTGTGCCCGATTTATCTTCCCCAGCGGGAATGTCCCGGAAAGTCCATTCGCAGAATGTAATGCATATGTCAACATGACACAAGACATTGAAGATACTATCTGAGAGAAGATAATTAAGCCAATTATGATATCAGGGACAGAAATTACGTCACACACCTTGAAGAAAAAT
>NW_019772688.1:0-223 GCF_002891405.2 Cryptotermes secundus | reverse complement strand
TTTTTTTACCAGGGTGGGTTGTTATATGACAGTATTCTCTGTCTACCCCCTTTTCAGGTGTTTCGCTTCCTTTCTTGGGTCCCTGTTGGACCTCATAAACTTTTTGCATTTATTTATAAAGTTTTGTTCAGAAGGACACAGTTTTAAAGTTTGTCTTCATAGATTTTGCCTGTGGTGTGATATTTAGGGCATGGAGTCAAAAAGGATCTGTGGTTTTACTTGG
>NW_019772687.1:0-223 GCF_002891405.2 Cryptotermes secundus | reverse complement strand
ATGTCAACTTCTTTCATTTGGACAGGAAATGTCAAATCTTCTAAATTTTATTTTGCATACCTTATATTTCAGTTTTAGAGGTCAGTAACTATGGAGTCCAGGCATGAATGGCTGACTACTGGTGGTACATACTTTCATGCATGTGATACTTCATGAATCACATTAACTCTTAGCCTTGATTTGTGTCTTTGGTTTTGTATGATTTTAATAATTGCTGAGTATA
>NW_019772686.1:0-222 GCF_002891405.2 Cryptotermes secundus | reverse complement strand
CCTCATATCTACAAATAAAAGGTATATCAGGTCTGCCTCTTGAAGCTACAAATTTGTTTCAACAAGTCCCAAATTTTACACCTGTCAATTGACTATATAACGCAATGATCTCCCATACACTCTCTCTAGTCAAGATTGTCCTGCTAAAAATTTCTGTTGATTCGTTTCACATGCATAATACATATTTAAATGATCTTAGCAACTCATGTGATTCACTCAACA
>NW_019772685.1:0-222 GCF_002891405.2 Cryptotermes secundus | reverse complement strand
TACAAGGCGCAGGACTTCACAAGCTAACAGTTTCTTCGTTGCACTGTAAGTGTTACACATCATGTAACTGTCTGTAGTAGTATATAAAATCATTTGACAAAATACCTAGAAGTATAGTATGTTAAACAATGTTCTATTCCAGAATATGTTTTTAAAAAATGCAAATATCTGCTATGTACAGTATTTCTGAGTCAACATGTATACTTTTAAGACACACACACA
>NW_019772684.1:0-222 GCF_002891405.2 Cryptotermes secundus | reverse complement strand
CCCCCCCCCCCCGATTCTTGACTGTAAGTGCAGTGTGAAAGAAAGGGGGCTACTTCTCCTGTACTGAAACCAGGTAATGTTGTACAATGTGTTTATCGTTTTCTTTTTGTAAATAAAATTACATTTGAATCCTTAACATGCTGTACCTGATGAGAAATGTGTTGCCATTCTTTGAGGATCTCATTTCTCTGGATAAAATCTGAAGTTCTCACAGCAAAAATA
>NW_019772683.1:0-222 GCF_002891405.2 Cryptotermes secundus | reverse complement strand
TTTTTTTTTTTGAGCATATGTATGAAGTATGTGTTAAATAACTTGTAAATTGTTATTTAATATAATTTTTATGGAAACTGCATTGTAGAATGCCTGGTTGTTATTACTCTTCACGTTTATTTAACAGAAGTGCCTGTGCAAATATGTCTGCCAGTTTTACAAGTTGTGTAAAACTCACTCAGGTTATGTATCTCTGTGTCAGTTTTCCTTTTTAATTTTTCA
>NW_019772682.1:0-222 GCF_002891405.2 Cryptotermes secundus | reverse complement strand
GTTTCAAGTTTAAGAACTGCAGACCACAACTTGCAAACCATCAACAATTTGATAATACAATGGAAGAATTGGTTTAAAATTTTATATGTGGCCATGAATTGTAGAAAATAAATAAAATAATGAGCCTCATCTAGATACAACACAGGGGACAGCTTTTGACTGTGTGTTTTATGATCTGAATATATGTGTATGCTATTCCCACATGTGGTTTCCACATACTTA
>NW_019772681.1:0-222 GCF_002891405.2 Cryptotermes secundus | reverse complement strand
AGCTTAGTCTCACTTAAGCCACCATCCAAGGCAGACGTGTCAAAGCAGCGTCTTCCCATTACTGTATTTCATGCTAAGTAACAATTAATATTTTGTAAAAATTCACCATACCCACTCACTGATATGGGCCTTGTAGAACTGGAGCAGCAGCGTACGTATGACAAGAAGGAAGGATTTGCATCTGAAGGAGAGGGGTGTGTCTCAAAGGAAATTTTGATAAAG
>NW_019772680.1:0-222 GCF_002891405.2 Cryptotermes secundus | reverse complement strand
AAAGAAAGGGGAATATTCAGGATGACTATTTGCACACAAGATTAAAGAAAAGTCCAGAAATGATTATAGAAGCCCATACTTTACATTACACTGTTTCAGACGTGGGTGTGATTAATGTGGGCTTTAAATATAGCCTTTATTGATGTATATGGTACATACACAATTGAATGTGATATTCTTCCAGCACCAAACACTGGCCTCCTATATGATTACCATTTTGCA
>NW_019772679.1:0-222 GCF_002891405.2 Cryptotermes secundus | reverse complement strand
GTGATAATGCTGTCTCAAGAAGAGGTAATCAGTTAGATACACTGATGAATGCATTATCAACTTTCATTCTTTCTAATGTTCTTACTCTTGCTGTTAGTCTTACAAATAAGGCTCATTAATACACTGTTTGTGTAGTATTGCAGTCTTGTCTCTGCACCTTATCTATTTTATGTATAATAAAATAGTAGAATCACTAGGGTTAGAAACCCCTCTTAAATTTGC
>NW_019772678.1:0-222 GCF_002891405.2 Cryptotermes secundus | reverse complement strand
GTACATTATGCTCCTACACACTCAGGCACTCAAGTGTTGGTCCTCTGAACAGCGGTGTACCAATGTACATCACTAGCTTTTCTCAAACATTAATATTTAAATACTGAACAAATTCAGACAATAATTTTGACTAGAAAGGAACTGCCTTAAAATGATTAACGAGAGGAGAAAGTCAAAATACATCTTAGGTTGTTTTCGTTTTCTTGTATGGCTGCAATGCCA
>NW_019772677.1:0-222 GCF_002891405.2 Cryptotermes secundus | reverse complement strand
AGCCCAGATTAAATTGTACAGATGCTTATCAGTCACTATGATTCATACTAAAATAGGATTTCAGTTCCAGTTGTACACTAAATAGAGTCTGTATTCAACTGGCTGATAGGTAACCATTTGCTAGAGGGTGGTTGTGTAATATAAAATATAAGATCTTCACACTAATCTGTTTCATTTTTTTCCAGACAGAGATCCAGTTATCCAAGAATTTTTAAGGAAAGA
>NW_019772676.1:0-221 GCF_002891405.2 Cryptotermes secundus | reverse complement strand
TGAAGAACTGAAATCCTTGAGAACTATAATCTCGTTATTGCAAAAAGAACACGGATTAATTTATACCGGCTCAACACAGCCTGAAAGTGGTAAGATAGACTCCCCAGTTGTGCCAGTTGTGCTAGAAAGCCAAACGCAGTGCATGGTCTATGATAATGGACAAAATCAGGAATACAGTAATACTCAGGAATGGAAATGTACGAAGCACACAAGGACAGCCG
>NW_019772675.1:0-221 GCF_002891405.2 Cryptotermes secundus | reverse complement strand
CTGTGCCCTATTTACTTCCTCGGTTTCATTTGGGATGGTCACAGAATTCACAAGCCTCACAGTTCCATCAGAGGTGCCACAGGCATTGTCCAGCCCTACAGCTGACATTTCAGGGGCCCTGTTTGGCCAACATGTTGACAAATTCTATGAATCAAGAACAGTTCCAGCCAAATTTCATGTTACTCTTGATAGGATTGACTTGCTTCTGGTGAAACCTGACA
>NW_019772674.1:0-221 GCF_002891405.2 Cryptotermes secundus | reverse complement strand
TCTCTCCTGCATCAGAGGAGTCAATTAACCTGTATGGAACTATCAAATAAAACTCCTGACAATGTGTAAAATTATTTCCCCTTACATGTGTCATCTCCATCTGTACAGGCATTCATAGGGTGTACACATAACAGGTTTTCCTAAAACATGAAGCACAAAAAACATAATCAGCTCAGAGTATTTATTGAAGTAAATTATAAATATCCCACCAAGAAGGATCC
>NW_019772673.1:0-221 GCF_002891405.2 Cryptotermes secundus | reverse complement strand
TGCATAAGAGTGATATAAAGTACATAGAAGCTTTTAATAAGAAAACCTGGAAAGTATGTAGAAACCTAGGCATATGCTGAGGATGCTGTTGGGCTTGATCTTAGAAAAGGAAATTAATTAGGGAGCGGGAATTGAATTCATATTACTCATGATACAGTACACTGTATATGTGTATGTGCAACAAGCCATAATAAAATAAATGTTGTCAGTTACGTATTCAA
>NW_019772672.1:0-221 GCF_002891405.2 Cryptotermes secundus | reverse complement strand
TAGTTCCGGTTGCAGGTAAGGATTCAAGATTATCTGCATCATCCACAGTTGTGCACAACAGTCTTCAGATGCAAAATTTGCAGCTGTAGCTGTATCTGATGTAATGAGGCAGAGTTGGATAGATATTGTAGGAGTTTTCTAATCCTGGAGCCCACCTAAATTGTTGCATCATGGCACCTCTGTTACAAAGAGCTATCAGTTAATGTCTTTTTATTGTGAGA
>NW_019772671.1:0-221 GCF_002891405.2 Cryptotermes secundus | reverse complement strand
TTTTTTTCCTTTTGTGTTAATTGTATCGCAGAAATAGCACTCAGGGCACAAGAGAGGTAAAATTTATGCGCAGCTTCAGCTCAGCAACACGAATCCGGAAAAAACCGTTATACTCTCTAACCCCCAATTCAAATTTTTGGAGCGAGGCCAGCAAAATGGCGACTTTCAAAATCGCTTGGAGTCAGATACCATACTAAAGAGTTGACTTTGAGATAACAAAC
>NW_019772670.1:0-221 GCF_002891405.2 Cryptotermes secundus | reverse complement strand
AACGGTAGGTAGGCCAGTGGGAAGTATCTGTTGTGTGTGAAAATTTGGAGAACTGAGTGTTGTAGTGTATTTGATGTGTACCGAAATAACATAAGCACTGGATATGTGAATGTGTGAGGTAAGGAAAGTTTAATGGTTTGAAATATTGATATTTTTGTCCGTTACAATTGATGTAGGTTCACGAACTATGGATTCTTTGTCACGATTCATATAGTTAGTTT
>NW_019772669.1:0-220 GCF_002891405.2 Cryptotermes secundus | reverse complement strand
GTGGGTTCCGTAGCTCCATGCTTCATGTGCTGCCACCTATGCGTCGCTCTCAAGAAACAGATCGGCAATTTGAATTTTACATACGTGAAACTACTTGTCACTGAAACAGAATGAAACACGATATTCCTTCCGAAACAGCAACAATTTCACACTAAATCTCTTTCTTCGCTTTACTCCACCTTAACGACCATAACAGATGCCTGACAGACACAGCCAACTG
>NW_019772668.1:0-220 GCF_002891405.2 Cryptotermes secundus | reverse complement strand
TATTTACATCGTTTTATGCATTAAAATTTCAGGGAGTTGTAGGAACCAGACCATAAAGGTGGGGAGGAAGCAAGCAGGAGAGAGATTTCATGTTATACAACCGTAATCTTTATTTTTTCATAACTAACGAAAATGTTAAATTGCAATTCCCTCGAAGGTGCTTCTAGGGCTGAGTTTGAAGCAAAGGAACTCTGTGCCCGGTATACAACTGATGTTGTCG
>NW_019772667.1:0-220 GCF_002891405.2 Cryptotermes secundus | reverse complement strand
AGGAGCAAGGAAGTGAAATCACAAGATATTACATACTCATCAATAATAAATGATATCACAGAAGCATAAAGTCTGTTTATTATATGGGTGAAGAATATGTTTGGACAAATAATGTTTCACACAAAGGTGGCATATTTAATGACATCACATGTACAAGGTTGAAGAAATATCTGGACCACTATATAATCTATTTGTGAAATTTGGTTTTTCTTTCAACAGT
>NW_019772666.1:0-220 GCF_002891405.2 Cryptotermes secundus | reverse complement strand
AGCCAAAATTAATGAAGGTTTCATTTTTACTTGTTCTATATTCAGTGCAACAAATGAGGACACCATGGGGTTCTCATATCTGTCCTACATTTATTGTGTTTCAATTCCAGAACCAGCTGATGGAAGTGGATGAAATTTGATGTGACTTGTTTATTGCAAATGTTACAGAGTCAGTTGAGTTGTATATCTACTTCTCACAAGGGCAGAAAGGATTTATTTC
>NW_019772665.1:0-220 GCF_002891405.2 Cryptotermes secundus | reverse complement strand
TAAAAAAACAAGCTGATTCAAAATTAAACTTTATCTTTCAAATTCTCACAAGGACATGCAATCAGATGGATATGTCCTCCCCATTAGACATTCTTCTAGCACATATTGTGTATAGAACGCTTCTAGAATGTAAGAACTGACCTGCAATTGTTCTCAAGGGTCTCGAAGTGACATAAATACAATTAAATGCAAAAAAGAAGTGTTACCAAGTTTACTACTT
>NW_019772664.1:0-220 GCF_002891405.2 Cryptotermes secundus | reverse complement strand
AGTTTAAATGGGATTTATAGTTGGCTATATTAAATGATCAATTTTCTTTCCAGGAAAGAAGTACATTGCAGATGTCTAAGTAACACCAGAGCCACATGTGGTTCCACCACCATCATACGAAGAAGCTGTGCCATGCTCGAGATCACCCATTGCTGGAGCATCTTCACAGCCTTTGTCGACATACTATGATTTGGGAGTAGCACTACAAGAACTGAAAGTT
>NW_019772663.1:0-220 GCF_002891405.2 Cryptotermes secundus | reverse complement strand
TAGGTCCACATTAAGGATGGATGGAATTATGCAGATGTTACGGTGTCTTGTATGTTTTGGTTTCAGAGTATTGGTTGGAGAGAAGGCAAAGAGACATGACTTAACAGAATTTCACTTGCATCCTACGATGCACGGGGAATCAACATGTGTTGTGTAGTTTAATGCTGTATCGTGTAGTTACTGACTGCAGGTGGCTTGGTTTGGTAATTGGGTTTATTGG
>NW_019772662.1:0-220 GCF_002891405.2 Cryptotermes secundus | reverse complement strand
AAACAAAATTACTAGTACTCCTAAAAATGGCATTAAATCAGAACTTTTTTTCAGCATAATAACCAATTTTTTATAAGATTGCATCCTGTATGTGTTTATCTTGAGTCATGATATTTGTAATAGCTGTCACACAAAATTAATTAAGGGGTCTTGTTTTTTATTTCTAACTACATATATATTTGGCCATAGATGGTCGTCATCAAATGTCATAACACTGATC
>NW_019772661.1:0-220 GCF_002891405.2 Cryptotermes secundus | reverse complement strand
ATTTTGAAAAGTTTACATATACTCGGATAACTTTAAAAATATCCTATAAGCATTTTATAGAATTAAGAAAAAAGAGAATGTTACTTCCCTGCTCATGCAATATGATAGGTGGACGTCCGTATGTCTTCAAAATGTGACTTCATTTCCAGTACTTGGAGCCATATATTTCACTTATTTCTCCGTGGCATGCTAAGGTATTTTTTTATTGTTGCAAAAAAAA
>NW_019772660.1:0-219 GCF_002891405.2 Cryptotermes secundus | reverse complement strand
CATGATCAGGGCCATCAGGACCGTAATGAAGAAGACTATGCCAGTGTGTGGATATATAAACGGATGTGCAGATAAATTTGTATCCATCGCCAACTTCTTTCCAGGGCTGGAAATCGTACTTCCTAGGAAGCTTTATCCTGCTCAACTATCAGATTCTTAATCACGATAATTTTAGTCTGTAATAATTCAGTGTCACTGTTTTTATTTTCGATGTCAAAC
>NW_019772659.1:0-219 GCF_002891405.2 Cryptotermes secundus | reverse complement strand
TAAGTTGGTGGGGTTAATTGAGTTTATTAACTCTGTTGAAATTACTGACCTGCTTTTGCCTCACTTGGAGCAATCATCAGACGACACATTATTTAAAGCTGTAAAATACTGAATTGTAATTATAATTACTATGGATCTGTATTAAAATTATTGTAAATTAAACTAATTTTAATCTGTATTGTTATATGCACAGGTCAGCTCAGTTGTATATTTTAATTG
>NW_019772658.1:0-219 GCF_002891405.2 Cryptotermes secundus | reverse complement strand
ACATTGCATTACATTCCCACTAACTGCAGACTCCAGGTAATGAAGGACTTTCTATTGCAAATATAAGTGCCCATAAGCAGATCAAATCAAATTGACCTAAGAATCTCAATGATCAAAAAATATTTAATTACGTCAACTGGTCGGTCTGAATGTTATAATATATCTACCTACACCGTTTTGAACTTAATTGCCATCCGAATATTAAGAAATTCAGTTTCT
>NW_019772657.1:0-219 GCF_002891405.2 Cryptotermes secundus | reverse complement strand
TTAAATCTTTTATAATTCTGTTGTGGCTGTAAGAAATTAAAGTGAAACTCCAATGCTCTCATAGTATCAGAAGACTGTGGTTCTAACAGTTAAGACTACTTAGAGTGGAGCAGTAGTTCTGTAAAGAGTCATTGATCCCACATTTTACCTTAAAATTGTTATAGAATTCTGAGCTGAAATATTACAGCAAAGCAGTGGATAGTAATTGTACTCGTGATT
>NW_019772656.1:0-219 GCF_002891405.2 Cryptotermes secundus | reverse complement strand
TGTTAGTAATTATGCAACAAACTATGAATAAAGTTGTAGTTTTGTACATGCAAGTTGATTTCTCTTCAGTATCATTTCTTCATTTTACACAAAGAGCAAGATACTAATATTCCAGCAGCTGCTTCATGTTATGCTCTTCCACTCACATCCACATTTCAATAAGTCACCTGGGTCTCAATTAACTGTTTTGAGTTCAATATCAAAGACCAGCGTACTGTT
>NW_019772655.1:0-219 GCF_002891405.2 Cryptotermes secundus | reverse complement strand
CCCATTTTGTCGGCAGCTACCGTAACCCGTTCTTCGAAAAATGAACTTTTATCCGGGTACTAGGGCAGTCGAAGAGGTACCAGCAGCCCTGTAGTGCCCTAGTAAGCAAAGTGGCACGTCTTGTCAAGTTCTGACTTCCATCGCCATTCCTGTTGACGCGATTTGACGTAGGTTTCGGAGTAGGAACAAAATGGCGATATCAATATTCTCAAATCTCAT
>NW_019772654.1:0-219 GCF_002891405.2 Cryptotermes secundus | reverse complement strand
TTGCTTCTTTTAAACTTAATTTTTTGAAGCATCATGATGCTCAGTTGAAATTGGATGTCAACATATGGAGAAGGTTTAGGCAAAGGTATTACTCAAGATGTCCAATAGAGCAGTAAATAATGAACTAGTCAGTTATTATTATTAAGTGTTCAAGAACTATCCTGAACCCTACTTACTGCCACCACAAAGCCTGTCATGGACCCAATTATAAACCTGTTT
>NW_019772653.1:0-218 GCF_002891405.2 Cryptotermes secundus | reverse complement strand
AAAAAGAAAGATAAAGAAATTGAAGGACTGATGAGTGAGAAAGACCGTGAAATAATGGTACTGAAGAATGAGTTAGAGGTAAGAAACTTTTAATGTTTCACACTAAATTCACAGGAACTTTGACTTGTGAGTTTCTGTGTGTGATATGCATGTGATTTTCCTCCTGATCTGAACTTCCCTTTTCATGGCATAAGCATTTAAATCACTAACACAATCGT
>NW_019772652.1:0-218 GCF_002891405.2 Cryptotermes secundus | reverse complement strand
GTTGGTTCAGCACCTAACTATCCATATGGAACAATGGATGATATAGAATCTATTGCCACTCTGGGTTGTCGGTACAACATTCCTGTACATGTTGATGCCTGTCTTGGTGGTTTTATCATCATATTCATGGCTGAGGCAGGATTTCAGTTGCCTTCATTTGATTTCAAAGTACCTGGTGTCACCAGCATCTCAGCAGACACACACAAAGTGAGTAGCTG
>NW_019772651.1:0-218 GCF_002891405.2 Cryptotermes secundus | reverse complement strand
TAACACTGTTCCAAATTTAAATTTACCTACAGTGACATCTGAAACAATTCTGAATACAAATTTATGTTACCTTCTACAAATAAAGTCTGAAATGGTTCAGTAAGTTACTTTATCTACATGTTTTGAGTTAGGTTTGTTTGCTCCCATTTTCTTCATCTTCTTTTCATAAGTAATAACCAATTTCAATATTTGATTGCAGGATGCTAGATTCCAGGACT
>NW_019772650.1:0-218 GCF_002891405.2 Cryptotermes secundus | reverse complement strand
TATGTTTTGCTGAGGATTATTTCTGAAAGGTCAGCAAATCAACTGATATTGTTCTGTGTGTATTATGAATCTTCGGCTGTATAGAGCAACCTTGATGGAGGGAGTAAGACTGAAGTTTTTGGTTTTCCTCCTGTAAAATACATAAGGGTAATTGCATACAGCTGTACTTTGTTCACTGTCATAAGTTTATCTTATTTTGTTTTCATTAACTTTTTTTT
>NW_019772649.1:0-217 GCF_002891405.2 Cryptotermes secundus | reverse complement strand
TTATAGCACTGACAAGGCCTGTGAAGTAAAACAGATTTCCCACCACTCAACCCTTTTGTTACCCCATCTCATTTCAGAAGACCTCTTCCTTCTGAAGCAGACTAAAGGGCCCCATAGACGGTCAGTCTTAGCGTCCATTTGACCTGCGCATGTAAGACGATCAGTCTGTGGTAGAATTTTTGTCCCTGTACCATCTTAGGCTTGGCTTGAAGTAAAT
>NW_019772648.1:0-217 GCF_002891405.2 Cryptotermes secundus | reverse complement strand
CTACGCAACGGCTCCCTGTTGTCCTTATGGAAGGGGGGCTGGGGGGATGGTGGTGGGAAAAAGTCCTCCAGTGCAACTGCAGTTACGGTGAAGGCGATATTCAGCAGAGAACCATTCGCACTGGTTCAATTGATCAGATCTTGATCCCTATCTCTATGTGTGCACGTGCGCACATCAGCAGCAGTATGTTTCAGTTGAGTACAGTCAGATAAATTAA
>NW_019772647.1:0-217 GCF_002891405.2 Cryptotermes secundus | reverse complement strand
GCTTTCCTTATTCAGTTCTTGTGGTGTTTACTTTAGCTGTATGTAATGCTTTTTAATAGGTTTTTCATTGTGAAGCTATTGTGCTGGTATATTTTTGGTTTTTTACTTGTTTGTGCTGTTTTTTCATGATGATGATGGTGTGAAAGGTTGAAATGTGTGGTGGATTTTTATTGAAAAACATTACCTACCATGAGTTGTGTTGATTGTCTTAAGAAGT
>NW_019772646.1:0-216 GCF_002891405.2 Cryptotermes secundus | reverse complement strand
TGATTTCAAACACCTTTGAAATGAATTCTAGATGTTATTAATTTTCATGTGTACTTACATGTATATGGTATAATTGTATATATAGGGCGTGTACGGTTCTTCTAAATAGACCATAAATTGCTCCTGGTCAATGTATCCTCTCGCAACTCGAATTACAGATCACCGTGTGATGAATTGCTGGATATTATGAAGAATGTTGTGATTCAGATATAAAGA
>NW_019772645.1:0-216 GCF_002891405.2 Cryptotermes secundus | reverse complement strand
CCAGATCACCAAATGGTGGACCGTCCAGACACTACAACTCTCATTTTGGACTGCACAATCTCATAATTACTCTGAAATACATGATATTAGGCACGAAAGCCCATTACACTGGGTCAGTTTACTGCAGACTTTTCCTGTAATGGTGAAACATGTAATTTATTGTTCTCATTTTGGTATTAATAATTAGGTTTGGCAGGCTGATTTCATTACTTTCGC
>NW_019772644.1:0-216 GCF_002891405.2 Cryptotermes secundus | reverse complement strand
TTTTGGAACACATTTTCAAAATTATACTGTATGATTCCTAAATTACAATACATATTTTGTGAAGCAATCTGCTACGTAAGTAAATACCATTTTTCAACACACAGAAAATAATTGTGTTGGGACCTTGGGCAGTTATGCAGTCAAGACTTAAGGCTATCCCTTCTCCCTGGGTATTTCATGACCAGGATGAATGGGTGACATCTCACCAAGCATGAA
>NW_019772643.1:0-216 GCF_002891405.2 Cryptotermes secundus | reverse complement strand
AGCCTCAAATGGCGTCCTGCATGCACCAAAATAAAGCACACCATTCCACTTTCACTTTACAAGTGCTTTCACTGTATTGTCATTTTACATGGGCTTACATGGACATGTTAATGCCATTTATATTATTCAGTTAGTCCAGTTCTCTTTTTCAGGAATTTACGATCTCTGTTCACCTTAGTTTTCTTTCTCTGATTTTAGTACATTAAGCTATGTAAT
>NW_019772642.1:0-216 GCF_002891405.2 Cryptotermes secundus | reverse complement strand
ATCCCCATTAAATTTAATGGTGGTGGCCTTCTTTACATCATAAATGTAATTGAGGATATATGATATATACATGCTTTCATGATGCTATTATCATGACGATCTTCATAGCAGGAGTGTATATAACAGTTTAAACCTCTGATTGTATTGCATAAAGCAGTTGTAAATAATACATAACTAACTTTTCAATGAGTAGTCACTTTTTGTTTTATTCAGGTC
>NW_019772641.1:0-216 GCF_002891405.2 Cryptotermes secundus | reverse complement strand
TTTCCTGGTATTGGCAACATCAATGTCTGCACTAAAAGAGCTGTGATGGCTTGAACTGCCAAACTGCTAGCATGCACCATGATGGATACTTCTTCAGGTGCACAATTTTCTGTAGGGTTTGAGCTGAGGACACTGAGAAAAGCCATCCATGTTTCTTCAAATTGCTGATGACTTGTCCGTCCAAGGAGTGTTACCCTGCAATACAATCCTGATTAC
>NW_019772640.1:0-216 GCF_002891405.2 Cryptotermes secundus | reverse complement strand
CTGTGTGAACCACCTCCTTTGCCCTTAGAATATATGTATATAGAGTGTATTTTTGTTTCGTATGATTATCAATATAAGGAAAGACTCATTTGAAAACCAGAATTAAATGTGGGAAATGTATGGAGTTATCTAGTTCACAGTTTTTTTATGTTTGCTTCTTTTCTAAACCCAGGAAACTTTTCTTATTAAGTAACTTTATAGAACTGATATGTTTTC
>NW_019772639.1:0-215 GCF_002891405.2 Cryptotermes secundus | reverse complement strand
TTGTTTGTTTTTCACCATAGAAATCTGACAGTTTATCAGTAAATTGTAATGTTTTGACGAGATTCAAAACTCTTAAATCGTGTACATCAATTCCCAGGAATAAATACTCATTCCATATTACGCACCTTCTTGGCTTCTGTGAAAGTAAGGATAACGTCATACTGTGTTTCTGCACTAATCTCTTCCTGTCACTGCCACATGTGTCTGCAATCAGG
>NW_019772638.1:0-215 GCF_002891405.2 Cryptotermes secundus | reverse complement strand
GGGCTTGTTGCTGAGGTTCATTTGGGGTTCTGATGTGTGATGGGACAGCTGTTATCTCAACTTTTGTCACTTTCATAGCTACGCCTTCTGGCAGGTTACGATGGATGTACTCGAGGAAGGTGTCAGCTGTGGAGCCAGTGAGACGTAGGAACTGCATGAAGCGGAAATAAGTACGTATTTCATACTGTACCCGATGCTTCTTGTAGATGTGAACA
>NW_019772637.1:0-215 GCF_002891405.2 Cryptotermes secundus | reverse complement strand
GCTTTTCATGCCTTCCTAAGTAGCTGCTTTTATTTCCATTATATCACCTGCCTGAATGCATGGGTGCTTGCTTGTGGGGGTTTCTGGGGGGTTCATTTCCTGCCTGTTTTGGTTTTCATAATGTCATCTCTTTCTGTGCATGTGTGACTGCATGGCCATTGTGGTTGCTCTCTTTCTTTTTCTACCTACCTTTCTGCCTGCCTTGCCTTGCCTTG
>NW_019772636.1:0-215 GCF_002891405.2 Cryptotermes secundus | reverse complement strand
TATGTAGTTTTAGAAAAACATATCACTGGACATGCCACTCCCAACTACCCTCATTCACTGTCAGCAACCCTCTGACGCGCTCTGACGTAACTGAATGACAAGGTCACCGAACAGGGCAGGTACAAGATATTCGACACGTGTCAATCTCATCGACGGTGAACTTACATTTCGCGGCGGATCCCGTAAAATACTTACATATTATGTTCCCAATCAAA
>NW_019772635.1:0-215 GCF_002891405.2 Cryptotermes secundus | reverse complement strand
TGTACGGAATTCAAGCACAATTTTGTGCTACCTGCAGTCATAAAGCTGTGGTTAATCCGAATATATGTGTGCGTAATTTTGTTACTTCATACACGCTGCTTATATTGTCACTCTGATAATATGAGAAAATTTCCATGACCTGTTTTCTTGTAAATCTGTGACTAATTTTCCCCATATCTTGGGTGTAACTATGCGTTTTATGGTGGTAAAGCTCT
>NW_019772634.1:0-214 GCF_002891405.2 Cryptotermes secundus | reverse complement strand
CCCTTGACAGCCAACTGACCTGTCAAGTGTTACTGAAACAGCATTTACCTGTGATAGGTCCATTGGGCTGTTTGGGTGGCTGCCAGTTAAGGTTGACAGCACTGGGGTTATCTTCAACAGGGACAACAGTCAGGTCCCGAGGCTGGCTAGATGGTGCTGCCCCCTGAGTCATGTTCAGTACAACCATGCTCCAAGGGCTCTCTCGACGACCCTG
>NW_019772633.1:0-214 GCF_002891405.2 Cryptotermes secundus | reverse complement strand
CCTTGAGTAATATTTACATCAGCATTTTCTACTTCCAACATTGTTTGTAACAATAAATCATTGATGTCTATAAAGGCAAGATGCAAAGAATGGAAACTGAAAATGATCATAAATGGTTTGTGGTTGGGACAGATGGAGACTGTGTTACAAAAATGTTTACATAGTTAATCATTAAGGCTATTATTGAATTAGGTTTATGAGTTTATATATTTTT
>NW_019772632.1:0-214 GCF_002891405.2 Cryptotermes secundus | reverse complement strand
TGGAATAATGTTCAACAGATGGCGCTTTTTATTATTTCATATGAACGTTATGGGAGCGGGCCCATGCTTCGCTATCTGTGGCGTAATGTTCAACAGATGGTGCTACTTTTTTATTTCATATGAATACTATGGAAGCACTCCACCCCCCACTTGACGTTCTTCAGCGGAGCGGTTTGCACAGCCCAATACGATGCTCGATGCTACATTTTAACTA
>NW_019772631.1:0-214 GCF_002891405.2 Cryptotermes secundus | reverse complement strand
TTTATCTTTATAGGAAAAAGATTAGTACAATTTTTATTCTTCTGTTCTGGAAAACATTCTTAATGAACTTTCACTGACCAAGTTCCATAATTTCTTACAGCGTTTTGGAAGAATTATGAATATATACAGTTGTCAAGGAACAGATAGAGATAGGGATATTGCGAATCAGGACCAAGTGGTTCTTTGAAATATTTATTTGTAATCTACTTTATTA
>NW_019772630.1:0-214 GCF_002891405.2 Cryptotermes secundus | reverse complement strand
TTTTTTTTTTCCACGAGCATGAGGACCGAAGATAATTAATATTTCACTTCAATAAAATGTACTTTACTAGGGAATTCCTTACTCTCTGGGGTAAAAGCAACCTCCCAACATATTGGTGACAGAATAAGATGCATAACTGTCATAAATTCCTTTTAAAATTATTTCAGACATGCTTGCATTAATTTGTAAGTTCTGAAAAAACTATGTAATTTTA
>NW_019772629.1:0-214 GCF_002891405.2 Cryptotermes secundus | reverse complement strand
CCTGTTGATGTTTTGTTGGCTTTGAAGAACACATCTCTTGCAAATGAGTTGTCATCAGCACATGCGAGCACTTGACGTGTTGTGCTGTAGTACCACGTACCGCCGTAGCACAGCACCAAAAACAGACAGACCAACCAAACCAATGTTCGCTTCATCTTCGCGCCGGATGTCTAGAAAATGAAACCAGTAGCGATAAGTATACTTGCGAGGGGGG
>NW_019772628.1:0-214 GCF_002891405.2 Cryptotermes secundus | reverse complement strand
ATTTCTTGGTATCATTTCCTTTTCTGGTCTTCACACATTTCTCCCCAGCATATAAAAGTACATACAGTTTAATTTCAACCTATACTCCTTCATGTTGTGGTTCTACTGCATTTTCAATCATCATTTAATGTTTGTGCAGAGTACATCCATATAGAATTACAAAATTAAACCTTTCCACTCCAAAGTCGGTGAAAAATGACTTCACTGTGACAGA
>NW_019772627.1:0-214 GCF_002891405.2 Cryptotermes secundus | reverse complement strand
GAGTTTTTTAACGGCCATCTGATGAATCAGCATTTACGACTGGCATTGACATTAAAGATGGGGATGCGTGGTTTTTATGATGTTAAATAAAGCATTGCTATGATACGGGTACCAAAGTTATATTTCAGTCTTGGAAGTAAACACTGAGAATGGCAGCAGAAGAGAAGTTTATTGGTCTGTGGATGGTAACATTATGTCACTTATTATAAGTCGC
>NW_019772626.1:0-214 GCF_002891405.2 Cryptotermes secundus | reverse complement strand
CAATATAAAGAGTTCACAGTGTTTCTGAGGGTCATAAGATGATACTCTTCGTTACTTTCAGATCTTCTGTGATTAATCTCTTATTAATATGTGTTCTATTAAGTTTCTACCTAATAATTACATATTCCTTAGCACTGGACCAGTCATTGAGATTCATACCTCAATATTGTCTCATCTTTTTTCTCCTTAATATGCTCAATCCTTTCACGCTTGT
>NW_019772625.1:0-213 GCF_002891405.2 Cryptotermes secundus | reverse complement strand
GTGATGTGCAAGTGATACAAAATTCAGATTCTGATGAGTGTATGCAGAAATCACAGTCAAGTTTTCTTGGTTCAGATGAAAAGCAAGAAGACTCTCATTCATCAAGTGAGCTTAATGGAACTTCATGGAATAAGAACAATTTGCATCCATCTCCTTTTCTAAGTCAAGATGTCTCTAGAAGCAATGCACAGCCCTCTTCAAGCTCATTATTTT
>NW_019772624.1:0-213 GCF_002891405.2 Cryptotermes secundus | reverse complement strand
CAAGAAATGCATTGCCATGTATTGTAATGCATTTTATATTGCAGATGAGGGTAATGGATACAAACCAAGGGCATTCCTTCAGGTTGGGAGTTGGATCTATCCATTAGTTCCCAGTGAATCTCCTTGTTACCAAACAGAATGTAATGTATTCATCCTGCCCGATGTTCATTCTCCTATAGAAGGTGTATAATTTTTGGTTACTGAAGTAGAGTC
>NW_019772623.1:0-213 GCF_002891405.2 Cryptotermes secundus | reverse complement strand
TGACAATTACACTAGTAACCTGTACAAACATTTGATGAAAAAAAATTACCTAAAGGCATATTTTTGTTAACATTAAAATAACTCATGACAATGTTTACACGCAAGTGTATTCTCAAAACTACTCTTTGCATTCGATAAAGTGTTACTATAAAGCAATTTCAACTCTGCATGTCAAGTTAACTTACAAAAGACCTGCATTCTGTATAACATGAA
>NW_019772622.1:0-213 GCF_002891405.2 Cryptotermes secundus | reverse complement strand
GCTGCCCCACACTTCCTTGCACTTTCACCCCACAATTTGCTTACAGCTTCGCGCACACCGGCCGACACTTGGTGGGGACTGACCCAACGCGTGCAGACCCTACGCGGCTGCCAACTGAACTGAAAGTAGAGCGGGTTACGTTGAGCGATTACACTGCGCTTCCTAATCCGAGGCTGCCGTCCGTCTGTCTAGTCCATGCGACGCAGAGCGTCG
>NW_019772621.1:0-213 GCF_002891405.2 Cryptotermes secundus | reverse complement strand
TACTTCATTAACTTTTCCACTTGTCAGAAGAACACTTAGAGATTTCCCATTGTCATATGTCATTTTTCATGAATGTTGTACTACTGCAGTTCTGGATATGGCCAGCTATGATCTACTTTTAGCAAGAAATCATGAAAATTCATATCTGCATACCAGACTAAAAGCATTGCCCCAGGTATACTGTGTAATAGTATTTCATGTTTTGCACGCAGT
>NW_019772620.1:0-213 GCF_002891405.2 Cryptotermes secundus | reverse complement strand
ACAACACAGTAGTCAGTGTAAAGGTAAGGTCTCCATTACACATTTTCAAGATGATGCCCCTCCATTGTGAGGGAATGTTATAATTCTGTTTCTTCAGTATTTGGGAGGTTATGGTTGCCTTGTCAATTTCTGTTCAATATTCAAATGCCAAGGGTTAAAGATTTAAAAACATTTTCTTTAGTATCTATTATGTGGTATTTCATATTTCATTTA
>NW_019772619.1:0-212 GCF_002891405.2 Cryptotermes secundus | reverse complement strand
GTAACAGTGGCTTGGTGTTGCATCTGGAAGGACCTATAGGGGTGATGGATAGCCTTGCAGTGACTTGTTCCAGGGCTGCCCACCAAGCTGAAGCAAGAACTCTGGCCCAACCCTCAAGCAAAGATGCCCTTAATTAAAAGTGTAGACTGCTGGCACAAAAGCACATTGAGAGAGGTGCACCCACAAAGGGACCATGGTACTCAAGACAAGCA
>NW_019772618.1:0-212 GCF_002891405.2 Cryptotermes secundus | reverse complement strand
CATGGTTTTCCCACCACCACATCTGAGTATCACTCTCTCCTGAAACAAGGTGGCCAGAAATTCTTAAGATCTTGGTGGTAGTTTCTCTTTGGAAATTTATCTGAATGTTTTTAAAGGCTTTAATTCTTGTGCCTGCTAAAGGACCACATTCTTCCTGAAAATGATTTTATGCCCTTAAGTAAACTGGAGTTACTATCTATCTATTTATTTAT
>NW_019772617.1:0-212 GCF_002891405.2 Cryptotermes secundus | reverse complement strand
TTTTATTGTGTTGCAGTTAAGTGTGGTGTGAATGAATACATCAAGCAAAAGTGGTAGCTGAAGAATATGCGTCGTCGTTATCAGATCTCGCCAAGAAACAGCAAGGCGATGATCAGCATGTTGTCGATGGTTGCAGATGAAAATATCATGCATGCCCCCATAATCGCCCAGACATTGGAAAAACATCTTCAAAAGGTTAGTTTTAAGGTTTT
>NW_019772616.1:0-212 GCF_002891405.2 Cryptotermes secundus | reverse complement strand
ACTGTTATTAAATGGCTGAAGTACAAATTTATGGCCTTCAATGCTGAAACATGGCGCAAAAATGGCTACTTCAGAACGAAGGAAATTCCGTTAATTTAATACACAGACATAATCATTAGAATATTCAGTTTCTAATCAGTAACAAACTTATTCCTAAAAGTATGATGATAAATTCTGGGAAATAAATTACAAATCGCCGTAATTATTAGTAA
>NW_019772615.1:0-212 GCF_002891405.2 Cryptotermes secundus | reverse complement strand
TTCTGTTGCATACTATTAATTTGTGTGTCTTACCTCACAGGATATGAACTGGTCTGCTCTGGGGCAGAAAAGAATTTCATCCCCATTTACACCTATTTCATCAGACAAGATGGATCCAACACAGATCTCTGACAAACCTGCTACTCCATCCAGTTCACATAGGACTGCACCACTGAGTTCTGACAGCACATTCAGGGTAAGAAGAAATGTGT
>NW_019772614.1:0-212 GCF_002891405.2 Cryptotermes secundus | reverse complement strand
AAAAATTAAACTTCCTTACTTATCGTATAATTTGATTTTTTGGGAGAAGTTTTTATTTCATTGGCTGTTTCCCAATGAATGCCAGTACTTTGGTATTCTCAATGGGTATCTGGAGGTTACAGCTGTTTGTTATTTTGTACAGTTGATAAAGGACCCTTTGCATGGTATTTTCATGATCAGCCATTACCACCTAGTTGTCAACAATCCTTAAA
>NW_019772613.1:0-212 GCF_002891405.2 Cryptotermes secundus | reverse complement strand
CACTGTTGTTCATGTTGTTGCAAAGGCTGGCCAGGATATTGCATGTTATGTTTTCATCATCACAGTCTTCAAGTAACCTAACAAAGATGCTAACCTGGTCTTAAAGTAAACTGCAACCTCAAATCGAATTTTAACATTTTATTTCAGTTCTGCAAAATCTAACATATATCCTAAACATCATATTGAGTAAAAATCAGTATCCAGAACTTGAA
>NW_019772612.1:0-212 GCF_002891405.2 Cryptotermes secundus | reverse complement strand
CCCTTCCTTGGGCTAAGCACTTACAGGCTGGATTCCTGTGGTCAGGCAGCAGCCTACATCTGGCTCTTCTTAATTAATAAATGTTCACAGTTAGTTTGGATGATGTACATATGGTTACAAACTTGTATTTTCAGTTACAGTATTCAGATATATTTTTATACCACTTCATGCCCTGGCTCTGTTGTAAGAAGTAGGTGTAACAGCAGGATAAT
>NW_019772611.1:0-212 GCF_002891405.2 Cryptotermes secundus | reverse complement strand
CCTCCTTTTTATCTCTCTTATGGCCTCTCTGCACTCCTCATCATAACATTAATTTCTTGTTCCTTTCTCTTCACCAGTTGTTTCTGATGCAGCTTCAGTTACAGCCTGTTTTATAATGTTGCATTGCTGTTTGACCCGTTCATTTTCATTTTTTGTTAGTTGTGTTGTTATTTTGTTTCATTGTTTCCTGATATAACCGAGACTGTCCTGGT
>NW_019772610.1:0-211 GCF_002891405.2 Cryptotermes secundus | reverse complement strand
TGTTATGAAGATTAATTTTCATATTATCCAAACCTTACCTAGGTTTCCCACCCAGTCTCTTCCCTTGAAGTTTCCATTTTCATTTCCATCTCCCCCAAATAATTATGTTATGGTGCATGTTGAGAGCAGTATAACAGATATAATAAGAAAGACATCTTGCAAGTTCACTTCTCGTGGAATTAGTACCAAGATACGGAAATCTCCAGTGGCA
>NW_019772609.1:0-211 GCF_002891405.2 Cryptotermes secundus | reverse complement strand
CCATCACCTCCTTTAGAAGATCTGCCCAGTTTTTGGATTTTCCACTATACAGCAGTTTCCTAAAGAAAATATAATATTAATTTTAGCAGAAAAGATAAATTTGAGACCTTATGTAGGCAACAGACATCTTACTCTATGTATGCTGGTTTTAAATTCAGTACCTCATTAAAACAAACTGTACACACCATTCACAATCATTCTGCACATTTCA
>NW_019772608.1:0-211 GCF_002891405.2 Cryptotermes secundus | reverse complement strand
AGCTAGTCTTAATCACTGGACAGAATGGTTGCCGAGTCGTTTTCTGATGCAGATCGAGAAACCATGGGGAAGAAGTTAGAAAAGTAAGGGACACAATGGCTTTCGCATGGAAATGGTAGCGACGAAAGGACGTAGTAAGTGAAAATAGATTTTGTAATGAATAATACCATGAATAAAACATGAATTCAGACAGACTTTTAACTTTTGTAAT
>NW_019772607.1:0-211 GCF_002891405.2 Cryptotermes secundus | reverse complement strand
GGTCTATTGATGATACCATTCCACCATCACATAATGCCATGGAGTCGTCCATATTGTCCATATTTGAAGTATCAAAATATGGACGCCGAATTTATTAAATAAATCACAATTCATTCCAACAGTATTATTCTGTGGTGGAAAATATCTGTTGGTTATTTTACATGCATCCACATCATGGCCTTTTCCTTCAAACTATCCCCCTGTATGACTG
>NW_019772606.1:0-211 GCF_002891405.2 Cryptotermes secundus | reverse complement strand
TGTGTGTGATTTCTATGACCATGTTTAACTGAACAGCTGGTATAAGTGGGCTGTTAAAAGTGTATGAGGTTCGTTGATCCGCGTTAGGATCTATCGTCCAGTACGTAAAATGTCTGTTGGTACTCCGCTGTATTTACTTTCACATACCCAAAAGGTCTGCAGCCTTTATAAAAGAGCTTTAAGGAATTTAGAATCATGGTATGATAGACGG
>NW_019772605.1:0-211 GCF_002891405.2 Cryptotermes secundus | reverse complement strand
ATGGGGATGATATTCACTCATGCTTCTACTGCTGGGCTTTTCCACAAAGTTGTCCCATGGAGTATTTCTTGCAATCCACTCCATCTACCTAACAGCGCTCCAAATGTCGAGTCCTACTACATTTAACTGTGGTGTTTCTGGTCTCTCTACTTCTGTGATGAGTTCTGATGGGCCATGTGGGCTGGTATTTTGAATGTTGGGCTCCTAAATC
>NW_019772604.1:0-211 GCF_002891405.2 Cryptotermes secundus | reverse complement strand
ATAAGTTTGTCCCTTTGTTCAGCCAGTGCTGCAATATCCTTACACTGGTCCCAAAAATTCTCCACATCAAGCTGCATGTGATCTCTGACCTCCTTTAGCCGCTGCTGCTCTGCTGTTACAGTCTTTATTTGCCCCTCGATTTTTGCAATGGCGTTACACTGGCCCTGAAGATATTCTGTTTCACACTTGAGGGCTTCATTTTCTGTCTGCA
>NW_019772603.1:0-211 GCF_002891405.2 Cryptotermes secundus | reverse complement strand
TAATTTCATTCTGTTACAAAGAAGGAAGAATGGTCTTTAAATTATGACACTGAAACAGGTACCGTGATTGAAGGTTGTGCTCTCTTTTGCTATGCTCAGCCATACATAACAAAGGAGCAGATTCAGAAATGTCATTTACTATGTAAGAAACCCAGGACAGTGGATAATGCCCCCCAAAAGTTAAAACATATCTTCCCGCCATAGCTCAAGT
>NW_019772602.1:0-211 GCF_002891405.2 Cryptotermes secundus | reverse complement strand
ATAAGTTTGTCCCTTTGTTCAGCCAGTGCTGCAATATCCTTACACAGGTCCTGAAAATTCTCCATTTCAAGCTGCATGTGATCCCTGACCTCCTTTAGACGCTGTTGCTCTGCTGTTACAGTCTTTAATTGCCCCTCGATTGTTGCAATGTCGTTACACTGGCCCCGAAGATATTCTGTTTCACACTTGAGGGCTTCATTTTCTGTCTGCA
>NW_019772601.1:0-211 GCF_002891405.2 Cryptotermes secundus | reverse complement strand
TGACCATAAATGTACAAATAAACTGTAGTTCAAACCATTCTTCTTGTTGCAGGAGTGGAGTTGAAATTGCAGGAAGCCAGGCTGTTGTTCTTGGGAGAAGTAAGATAGTTGGAACACCTTGTTCAGAATTACTGAAATGGCATCATGCTACTGTGACTGTGTGTCATTCAAAAACCAAGTCTCTAGCTAAAGAGGTATGTTACTAAATTTT
>NW_019772600.1:0-210 GCF_002891405.2 Cryptotermes secundus | reverse complement strand
GCAGAATTCACTGCTGATGAGTGCCGTGTGGAAGGAGCTGAGTGTACTGGAGGGGCACGATGTTGGCGGTGGCTCTGTCTCGCATGATGTTGGCAGTGGCCCTGTCTCGCACGACGTTGGCGGTGGCTATGTCTCACCCGTGTTGGTGACGTCCGCTGGACCAGGGCAGGGTCATGAGAATTCCCATCCTAAATGGGGATAAATTATGAA
>NW_019772599.1:0-210 GCF_002891405.2 Cryptotermes secundus | reverse complement strand
TGCCATCCCTATTGTTGTTAATGTTTCCACTATCTTCAATTGGTAAATTGAGCTAGAGGAGAAACATTGAATCATTATTTCCAGTTATGTATACATGATTAATTATTTCACCCTTCATTGCAGTAGAGTATTTAAATTCTATCCCCAGGGTCGGAGGACATTTGGAAAAAAAATACATTCTAAGTACAACAGACAGTGGTTAAAGGGTTA
>NW_019772598.1:0-210 GCF_002891405.2 Cryptotermes secundus | reverse complement strand
TAAACTAGGATTACCAGTAATGCCTCACCGAATTATGGAACGTGCTACTGGTGCAGAAATGGAACAACCTAAGAAGAGAGTAGCCGCAAATGGTAATGTATTACCTGATCCTATTTCTGAGGGAGAGGTATTAATTGATATTGCCAGAAACCAGTGGAAACTTGGTAGATCTATAGGTATTGGAGGCTTTGGTGAAGTTTATCTCGCATC
>NW_019772597.1:0-210 GCF_002891405.2 Cryptotermes secundus | reverse complement strand
CGTCTTCCTCTCCGTCAGAATCGTCTTCATCTGACTCAGCCTCACGTGACTCACACTTATCTGTACCCTTCACAGAAGAACAAATTTCGTGTATTCCTACAGACATTGCTAGATCTCCATTTTGTATGTAAGGACCCAAGTTATCTACAGGAATAACCATGCATGTGCGATTATCGAAAATTGGCCCAAAGGGCTCGGTAATCTTATATG
>NW_019772596.1:0-210 GCF_002891405.2 Cryptotermes secundus | reverse complement strand
TCCGTGGACAAGGCCACCCGGTTTTGTCTGCTGGCCGGCGGAATTGCCATTCCGGCAGGAATTCTTGTCGTCGACAAGGGCCCTCAGAGTGCAGGGACGACTGTTCATATTTCCCGCCTACCTATGGCAGTTGCAATGGGTTAGTTATGTTCAGTTGCATGTTTCTAAGTAAATTGCGACATGTCCGAATTATCTGGCGGGCAGGACGAT
>NW_019772595.1:0-210 GCF_002891405.2 Cryptotermes secundus | reverse complement strand
AGTTTACTGTTCTACAATTCTTACTGAAGCAACAATACAGTAACTCCTCCATGTGGCCAACATCTTTCGTGAGGCAAGTTCTTGGTCTCTTATAAAGAGATCTAGTTGCTAAATGAGTCACAGCACCATCATTTCTGATGTGCACTGCGGCACTGAAGTGGTGGCCTGTTGGCTATCCTGTCCTCAGGTGTGATATTCAGCAGTTGGTTA
>NW_019772594.1:0-210 GCF_002891405.2 Cryptotermes secundus | reverse complement strand
ATTACTTCATCTTTTCTGGATTTTTTATCTACTAATGTGCTTTCCACTTTTTCTTCCTCACATTTCAGTGCAACATCTTCATAATATTCTGTAGCATGTTCAAGAAACCAATGTACTAATAAGCGGTTATATGAGAACACAATGGCTGGCAGCATATTTTGTTCTTGAAGTTTCTGGACAAAGGGAATAAAATTTTCCATAATGAATCTT
>NW_019772593.1:0-210 GCF_002891405.2 Cryptotermes secundus | reverse complement strand
GCTATCCTTGCTGTGCTCTGTCACCCCTGACTTACATAGTTGGTACAGTCATGCATTCATTATACCTTGTCCCAGTGGCACAGCCTGTCTGTTCTTTGTACACCTTCCCACTTGAAAATGGGATAGTGTACAATTAGAACCCTAAGACCATAGTGATCTTCCACCGGTCTAAAGAAATGAGCATATGTTTCAGTTGAAATGCATATAATT
>NW_019772592.1:0-210 GCF_002891405.2 Cryptotermes secundus | reverse complement strand
ATTCCCATAATAGAGCATTTAAAAATTTTACCTTTAATGTGACTGCGATATGAGATGGCTAAGTGGATAGACAGGCCATGTTGTTGAGGGGATAACCTTATGAAGGTTTTCTACTCAGTCGCATATGCTTAGAGTTTTTCCTTCTATTTTGCACGAGTAAACAGAGATCACATTAAAATTTGTTCTGTGTAATATATTCATATAACATGT
>NW_019772591.1:0-210 GCF_002891405.2 Cryptotermes secundus | reverse complement strand
TCACATGATGTGTTTTCTGTAAATGTTTATGATGTTTTGCTATGACACTGACTGTTCCATCACCGTATTTTGTTTAATGCGATCCGCCATGAGGGACCGGATTTGTCTTGCAGAACTGCAAAGTGCCTGATTCACTCAGCAACCACACGAAAATGCAGATACGTATAACGTTAAAACCACAGAATGTCAGTAAATTTTATAAACAACGTT
>NW_019772590.1:0-210 GCF_002891405.2 Cryptotermes secundus | reverse complement strand
TGCGTCGCCAAATTCCTGCCTGAATCCCCCTCCATTCTCCTCACAAATTTCAGCTTAATGTTATAGTGAAAAGGGTGTAACTTTTCAGTCTTCATTGTCCTCGCGGAATTCAGCTGACCTTGAACGTGGCCATCGTCTTCGTCTTCCTCTACTTTTAACGGAATGGTATTCTGAAGTTGCTGGTTTCTGAGATGTTGCTCTTGTGTCCTC
>NW_019772589.1:0-210 GCF_002891405.2 Cryptotermes secundus | reverse complement strand
CTCTTTGATTGGTTGAGTTGGCTCTAACATTTTATAGTGGGTTTAATTAATATTTCCTCGTAAAACCATCAGTACCTGCAAACATAATAATTTCTTTTCACAGTTAGCTGAGAACCATGAAAGTACTTATCATACCCAGTATGTGTGTTTATGCATTGTATTCCATGTATTTTTGTGAAATCAGTTGAAAAACTTCGAGTTTTTTTTTTT
>NW_019772588.1:0-209 GCF_002891405.2 Cryptotermes secundus | reverse complement strand
GAGTAACAACTCTCTTCTCTAGTGACCAACAACCCAACAAATATCCTCTTATCAACCATGATGAATAGGGTGTATTTTTAATTTTTATCTCATCCAACTTATGGCTCGTGCCTGAATACTGTTGGAAATTAAACTAATGTCATTCATTCCACTCATGTCCTCAAGAGAGGCCTCGCTAAAATACTTCATCATCCAGGCACTGCAACAGA
>NW_019772587.1:0-209 GCF_002891405.2 Cryptotermes secundus | reverse complement strand
TCCAAGGACAGAATGTACGTGTGTTATCAATGTCATGCATCTGCATAACATGAGAATGGATTAAGTACTGAAACTCTAGAGTATGGCCTTAGGAACAATTTATGAACCAAAAACAGAAAACAGCGAGTGCAGAAGCTGACATAATAATGAATTTTTATCACTTACATAATGATCTTGATATCACAAAAAACATTAAGGTGGGCGGACTG
>NW_019772586.1:0-209 GCF_002891405.2 Cryptotermes secundus | reverse complement strand
ACGGAAAGAAATATAAACTGCTTTCAGAATGTTCCTAATGCTTCTTCCTCTGCCAATGGTGGAATATTTGGTAGCAGTTGGACACCACAGCAGACACCACAGCCAGGAACAAGACCGTCTTTAGTACCATGGCCACCTGCATTATCGGGTGATACTGGAAATGGTTGCCGTTGGTGTATCCTATCAAGATTCGGACCATTTCCAACTTG
>NW_019772585.1:0-209 GCF_002891405.2 Cryptotermes secundus | reverse complement strand
TAAACTATGGGACTGATAATGCAGCATTCAGGACAGTTTTAGTTCACGCAGGATGATCACAGGATTGTTATATCGGGGTGTGTGAAGTGTGAAGTTGAGTGATAGTATTTGAGTCTGCACGTTGACATATAGGAAGACATTTATTATAGCTGACACAAGAATTGAATGCCAGTATTGATTACTGTTTACATGTGAACGTTACAATTATA
>NW_019772584.1:0-209 GCF_002891405.2 Cryptotermes secundus | reverse complement strand
AAAAATCACTTTTATTTCATGTTTTGTGGGGTATCTTGTCCTTGATTGCCTTGTGAATGCGAGAAGTGACATGTCAGTACAGTGCGTCCAGAGACTACAAGTTCAGGCTGCTGACGGAATGGCTGTCAGAAATGTGTCATGATATGGTGTTCTTTGACTGAACTGGGCTTACCAGTTGGATCTATAATGCTTTTATGCTTTTTAAAAAT
>NW_019772583.1:0-209 GCF_002891405.2 Cryptotermes secundus | reverse complement strand
AAAACTACCACCAAAATGTGTTGTTACTGGCAGGGGACTCCACAAATATAAATCTTGCCGTGGTCTTCTATATTTGCTGGTATGCACTGGAATACACACACGTTGTTTACCTTCATTGTACTTGATTCGTGATTGCCATTAATGTGTTATGTGGATGCACACTAATAGAACCTCCTACTTAACATACATATACAACAGTTTGTAGTGTT
>NW_019772582.1:0-208 GCF_002891405.2 Cryptotermes secundus | reverse complement strand
GTGGCTGCGGTCAACGAAGCGAGTTATGTCGGAAGAGCGATTCTTTTGTAATTAGGATGTTGGTGGCGTCGTGGATCGCCCTAATAAGCTGTTTGATAACCTGCATAAATGGTGAGTATTGATACAGTGCGAACATTTTTTTGTATCGAAAGTTCTGTTCCTGGTGGCTGAACACTACTGTATGTTAACTAGATTTTATTGTAAGCAT
>NW_019772581.1:0-208 GCF_002891405.2 Cryptotermes secundus | reverse complement strand
GCTGGATTTTAATTCCAGGATTTTCACTATTAGTGGTATTAGCCTTAAAAAAGTATATGTTTTTGGAACTATTCCTGCTACAACACTATGCTTAAAAGATCAGAAAGAAGAAACATTGCAGAATTCTGTACCATTTTTAAACTGATATAAAAATCATAGAATTGAAAAATATTTATAGATTTATGAAATAAAGCAAAATGTCATGTAT
>NW_019772580.1:0-208 GCF_002891405.2 Cryptotermes secundus | reverse complement strand
TTTTGTAACATGCACGTACATTTAAAGATAGATTTGTAAATTTTGAATTAATGTTACATTTAAAGATTAAGTTGTACATTTGGAATTAATGCTGAATCTGAATTTTCAGTATTGCCTAAAATTAATGATTTTATATTCATTAAAATTTATGTCATATTTCACTTTGTGTTTAATACATTTCTAGTATGATGTTATAATTAATCTTGAT
>NW_019772579.1:0-208 GCF_002891405.2 Cryptotermes secundus | reverse complement strand
CACTTGGTGCTTGTAGGGCTAACAGTCCCTGTATGAATAGCAAAAAGAGGTCAACGAAAGTCAGTGCATATAAAAAAATATAACATATTTGTAATTTTACACAAAAATAACACATTGTAACACAAGATTTAAGAAAATGTTTGCCATAAAGGAAGAAAGTACAAAACCACAGATTCTCTGTGTAAGGGCATGTTATAAAATGCCTTAA
>NW_019772578.1:0-208 GCF_002891405.2 Cryptotermes secundus | reverse complement strand
TCTTTCAAACTAACATACCATGCAGTGAAGCAAATATTTAAGTTAAATATAGTTAGATTGTCAATGGAGTTTTCTTTATAATAATCAATGTGTTACCATCCAGCTAGCAAACTTCATTAGAACGATGAACATAATGAGCATACTAGAATAAAATCTACATTTTTGTTTTTGGCCTATTCATTTTCAGTTAATTCAATTCAGCAAAGTA
>NW_019772577.1:0-208 GCF_002891405.2 Cryptotermes secundus | reverse complement strand
TTATCAGACGGAACATTCTCCTTCTCTGTACTTAACCAGTTAATTGGAACTGTAAGATTTGCTTTAGTGTCTGCACAAACTCTCTCCCATACTAGTTTCATGCTGTTGTGTTTTCTGCAAATTGCTGAGGCCGGACCTTCTGTGGACACTTGGTCTACCCTGGATGGTGACTTCATTACTTTTAATTTTTGTTTTCGGTGGCAACCAT
>NW_019772576.1:0-208 GCF_002891405.2 Cryptotermes secundus | reverse complement strand
TTTTTTGATTGGAGAATTATCTTCCGCCCGGGTTTCAGCACCTTTTTTAATTTTCGTATGTTGAGCTGCAACGGGTCCTGTTAAAGGGTCATTGTTTTCACAATCGCCTTTTCTGTTAAGCATCAGAGTGACCTTACTGCCGTATACAATTCTGTGCTCTTTAATGCAGCCATCATAATTACAGTTAAACTGTTTCCCACTCAGAGGA
>NW_019772575.1:0-208 GCF_002891405.2 Cryptotermes secundus | reverse complement strand
TAATACTCTCCTGAGTGCAGTAGTGTGTAAGTATTCATGTCTGTTTATCTCTTCAATTTATTTTAAGAGTAGCAAGTTACGTAAATTTTATGCAAGAGGGCAGGCTGAAAAGGGAAAAAAAAGAGTATTTTATTGAAACAAAAATGGATAATTTTTTAATGTTTGGTGCAACTGTACACAATTGTGAACATGATCACCAGCAGTCAAC
>NW_019772574.1:0-208 GCF_002891405.2 Cryptotermes secundus | reverse complement strand
TAGTAAGTCTGATCGTATCTAAATTGTTCAGAGTGAGAATCCAACCACAACCTATCAGCCGCCATCCTTACCTTCCTTATCATTAGCTCTAACCTGGCTCCAAAGACCACATATACTGTGAATTTACCAAAAAAGACTGAAATTTTAAATTCCTTTATTCATATTAAATTTAAGGTTCAGAGTACAATTCCATCCCATGAAACACCTG
>NW_019772573.1:0-208 GCF_002891405.2 Cryptotermes secundus | reverse complement strand
GGACTTGGTAAAACAGACAGTTACTAATTCTATGATCAGCAACTTACTATCCCTCCACACAGTTTGGATCACCATGTAAGTCATCACTAACTTCATTATCAACAGATGGGCACTGCAGATAGAGATGAGTCAGCCTGAGTGAAAGACTGAAACAGGCCACATCACTGTCACCCATTCTTGTATTTCGCAGGTCCAAAATCTAAAGAGA
>NW_019772572.1:0-208 GCF_002891405.2 Cryptotermes secundus | reverse complement strand
GAATTACTGCTAATTTGTTCCCTTCTTTCAAGTAAATACAAGAGAAAGGGAAAGGAACACTTCTAGGCAAGGAGGACTGAGGATCACTGAGACTGCTGTCCAGATCTGTCACGACAGAAGCTGATATGAGGACAGTGCACTGTAAGTGAACGGTTGCTTGCTAGTATGGCAAGTTTGTTTCTTTGTGTGTGCATTTATCTGCATGCAT
>NW_019772571.1:0-208 GCF_002891405.2 Cryptotermes secundus | reverse complement strand
AGCATAATGACTGCGAAAATCTTGAAAGTAACGAAATTAAATTAATCCGCCATTCTAACCTCATTACAGACTGAAGTAGTCCCTGGAATTGTCCTGTTAAACAGGACGATGAGTCTGCACACTTACCGACAAGCAGCAGCAGTCCCATTGCGGCAAAAAGTAGCAGGATCTGGAAGTTCTTCATCTTCTGGCCAGAAGTTAGCGTTGA
>NW_019772570.1:0-208 GCF_002891405.2 Cryptotermes secundus | reverse complement strand
TTACAAAATTTCTTCATGCCATTTTGTGTCTAAAATATTTATTTTATATGGGAGCGTATAAAATGCCTTTATGATTCACGTCTGCTGATCAATAGACTATGGATTATAACCCTTTGTAATAATGAAAACTACTGCATATTGTGACATGATTGAATAGCTTAACAGAGACCCGCTATTCGGTGATCTCCCCCGACAAGGAGCTACCCTC
>NW_019772569.1:0-208 GCF_002891405.2 Cryptotermes secundus | reverse complement strand
ATTTTTCTCTGCTGACTCATTTTTCGCATTGAAACTGTTGGAAAACTTTTATTAACAGCTAGGCGGTATACTAGGCATCTTAAGTCTGACCTTATGATTGCAAAATACGTTCTTCCATTAGTAAACAATGCGGAGTGAGGTCGGTTTCGAGGTTAGGCAGAAAGACCGGTTTCCTTGCCAGTTTAGTTGCCGTTTCTTCCATAGCTGA
>NW_019772568.1:0-208 GCF_002891405.2 Cryptotermes secundus | reverse complement strand
TGCTTTCAGTCTTGAATCTGTAGAATGCTATCATTAAGTTTTAACATTAATTATTGTGGGTTGCTGGTGATATTTAAAGCACTGCGGTAAGGAAACATATTGAACTTTTATCTCTCCATGGTTATGATATACTATGGTTTTTAGTGTCGAAATACTCATGAGAAATTCACACATCGGGATGGTGTGTGGAATCTCCAGAATGAAGTGA
>NW_019772567.1:0-207 GCF_002891405.2 Cryptotermes secundus | reverse complement strand
GTTACACTACCATCTTTGTTGCATAGTTTGCATGGAAACAAAGTGCAAATAATTATTCAGAAACCTGACATGAGAATCATAGCATGTTGAATCGGAAATTCTGTCTGAAAGCATAAATGTGCCTGCATTAACCTGAACTATACCAGTCATGGGAGTTAGTGTGTTAAACTGTGATTTACATTTTCAGAAAAACAGTGCTTTTCCAAC
>NW_019772566.1:0-207 GCF_002891405.2 Cryptotermes secundus | reverse complement strand
TTTTAGGAGCAAACATCAATACATTTTCTGGTTAATATGAAGTCTGTAATGCCGAAATGATTCATGCAATTTTATTGGCTTGTTGCTGCCCAATAGCACCTTACCAGCTTCATCAGTGATGCAGAAGATGGGATTACTTTTAACTCCATCTCCAACATGGGTGTACGCCCATACTCGTATACTGTAGTTTGCATGCTTCTGCAAGCC
>NW_019772565.1:0-207 GCF_002891405.2 Cryptotermes secundus | reverse complement strand
TTCTTTTCTGGGATGGAGGCTCGCAAGAAGCAACGAATAGATGTTCAGATGCCATACTTCTGCCATTAATGTTTCACTGGGAGAGATGCATAGCGTCTTTACTCTTCTGCTTCAGAATTTTTTATTTTGTTCCCATTATGTCTAACTGTATGGTTCTAAGAATCCAAATTCAGTGTGGACTGTGTCCCCGATGTAAACAAATTCACA
>NW_019772564.1:0-207 GCF_002891405.2 Cryptotermes secundus | reverse complement strand
TAACTTATAAAATATCCAACACAAAACTTTTGTTTCTTTCGATTGAAATACGTGACATCTGGATTTACATGGTGGTCCGTGTCAATTTAGCATCACAAATATGGTTTGGATTCCCATGTGTTTATGAACACTAATTATTGGGCAATAAAATCTGACTTTACAATCCCAGTGGAAACATTTACCTTTACCACCAAGCCAGTGAGAATT
>NW_019772563.1:0-207 GCF_002891405.2 Cryptotermes secundus | reverse complement strand
CTCGGTCGCTCTTCTGATGCCCTTAATAATGATCTCAATATCCCTCAGTTCCTCCAGGTATTGTCAGAATTCCGTCCCTCTTCAAGAAGTACTCAACCAAACCTAGAAGATCGTCAAAAATATTATCGAGGCGTAAACCAACCGACTGGTTGAGAGTGAAGAACAAATTACCAAGTGTTACGTGATCCTGAAGATTATAACCGACCT
>NW_019772562.1:0-207 GCF_002891405.2 Cryptotermes secundus | reverse complement strand
AATAAAATACTATACTATAAACATTCAAACACAAGTACACTCAATTTTAAACACATACACTGCATATACAAATGTATACTTGATACATCTGTCAATTCAAATTATTATTTGCATGTACCATTTACGTCTGTACACTGATTAAGGCTTTAAGACAACAGTTCAGTTACTGTCCTGTAACTTTATGGTGGTTGGTGGTGAAAGAAAAGA
>NW_019772561.1:0-207 GCF_002891405.2 Cryptotermes secundus | reverse complement strand
CGCCCGCTGGCCTTCAGAATGCGTGTGAGGTCAGAGACGGCGTGTGGTCCAATTTGAGTGGGGGGAGTGTATGGTCCTATCCTCTCTTATTTGCAGTAGACTCGACACGTGCGTGTATCAGAAGCAAGTGGTTTAGTGGAATTCCCTTTTTAGTTTGTTTACGTCTTTAACTTGCTACATAAGCAGAGGTGTGCCGCATCTCTGGCA
>NW_019772560.1:0-207 GCF_002891405.2 Cryptotermes secundus | reverse complement strand
TGTCTGTCTGTGGGTATAAAACTGGTTTACTCTGTTATGCATCAATAGGTTTGCACTAACCTTTTGTGACAAAATGTCCTATATGCGATTTAACAAGATAACAGAGTTTGAACGACTAGCCACATTAGATTTAATTCCTACATAACTGAATATACTGGGGTACTTTAAAATTTTTTCCTAGTACCATGAGCTGAAAACATACAAATT
>NW_019772559.1:0-206 GCF_002891405.2 Cryptotermes secundus | reverse complement strand
TGTGAGCATTATTAGGAAACTCAAGACCATAGCGACAGTGAATTCCTTTGTTCACACAAAAACTTAATTATAATTAGCAGAATTATTGTAATGGTAAATGGTGAATGTAGTGAGAGGAAGGCATCATGATGCATGCTAAGCCAGGGCTGTACAAATTTCCAAACATTTTATTAGCCAGGAAAATATATACAGAGGGGTCCAAAAAA
>NW_019772558.1:0-206 GCF_002891405.2 Cryptotermes secundus | reverse complement strand
TGTTAAACCTTTGAGGATATGAAATCAAAAAGTTTGTGCCATATCCTGGCTTGAGTTAACTTTCCCTATATGATACATGTCTACAGAAATGTTATGACCTATATTGTTCTGAGTTACAACTGATGATCTCTAGGCAATCTTCATTCCATAATCTGAGCTGTAAATCAGATCTCCTGTTACTGTTTTATTTTGTGTTTTCAGAGAGA
>NW_019772557.1:0-206 GCF_002891405.2 Cryptotermes secundus | reverse complement strand
CTTAAATGATGTATGTTTATGGTTTTGCTCCTTGCCAAATTTCAGGCCCAGCTCCAGAGCTTTTCCTGTTGTATTTTTTGGTTATGAATTTCAGACCTCAGGATTGTAAATACATACATCATAAGAATAGCAACACTATCTGAATTTTGGACAAAATATTATGTCTGAGGTGAGAAAATGAAGAATGAACATATTTACCAAATATA
>NW_019772556.1:0-206 GCF_002891405.2 Cryptotermes secundus | reverse complement strand
AGGGAGGCCCTTGACCCTGGATTGCAGACTGGAAGCAGTGGAAATATTATGGAGTTAACTTTACAGACCTTTAAGATGTCCACTTGTGTTACGATTTGTTCTTTTGGCCAGAATTTAAGTATCTCAAAAACAAGAAAGAGAAGGTTCATTAGTAAATTGAGAAAAAATTAGTTCAGATATGTTTGCCAGTATGCACTAAGAGAACT
>NW_019772555.1:0-206 GCF_002891405.2 Cryptotermes secundus | reverse complement strand
TTTGCAGAGAACTGCATCAGTCATTAAGATACTGTCTTCGGATTTTTGATACCGGACTACTATTAACAGTATTTCTATTTTTCTATTCTTTCTGTTGAAATTCAGGCTCCTATTCAAGCTCTTGTGTTTTTTAATAGAACATTTATGATACATATTTAGAATTCTGCATAATTATATGATTGCAGACTGGATCCTTACATTCTTGA
>NW_019772554.1:0-206 GCF_002891405.2 Cryptotermes secundus | reverse complement strand
GTGTTGCTGCAGCTATACAGCAAGAAGAGGGGGCATTGCCATTTTCACAGCCAGCGGTCCTGAATGATATGGTGCTGAACTCACAGCTCCATGCTACTCAGCCATGTACACGGACTTCAGTCAGGTATGTAGTGCTAAGAGAACTCTGAATCTAATAAATATTTTTAAAAAATGAGTTGAAGTCATTGTGTTTTTTTCACAGAATA
>NW_019772553.1:0-206 GCF_002891405.2 Cryptotermes secundus | reverse complement strand
CCATGAATAAAACATGAATTCAGACAGACTTTTAACTTTTGTAATGGGGGCAGACTCAGGTCCACTAACATAGCTTCGTGTAGAGAAAAAGCCTGGTTTTTTGGGATCCCCACCTCACCCTGCTGCTGAATTAAGTATACGTGGTGCTCCGAGTGATTTAATTGCATGTTTCAGCGTAACGTTGAAGTTTGACACATATGAAGAGA
>NW_019772552.1:0-206 GCF_002891405.2 Cryptotermes secundus | reverse complement strand
CAGTACAAGGATCCAGGAAATTCTTCCAACCTGCTCAAGGGGAAGCCTTTTACTTTTACAGTAATGGTGAATGTTGAGTTCGTGTTTTGAAGTGCATAAGTACCACAAGCTGTCTCCCTCACCATCTTTAATTTGTAGACCAGCTGCAAGGAGCCTATCACAGAAGTATGTGCCCCATTAGATACTTTTTGTTTTCTCATTTGATT
>NW_019772551.1:0-206 GCF_002891405.2 Cryptotermes secundus | reverse complement strand
CAGATATCCTATTACGGATTTTTCTTTCCATCTTTTTAATTTCACACTCATCTTCTGTCAGTCGTTTCTTTTCAGCCGCATAGGAATACTTTAAGCATCAGTTACAGTACATGAGACACAAAAATTATTTAATTTTGTTAAGTAAAATATACTTCTTAGTCCCCAATGCTTTTCTGGAACTGCATATGCACTTTAAACTTACGAAG
>NW_019772550.1:0-206 GCF_002891405.2 Cryptotermes secundus | reverse complement strand
GTTTACCCTCTAAAATATTACATAAATTTAAAAACAAGTTCATCTCTTAAATCCTGTTTACAGTTCTATGCAACTGAAATCCTGTTTGAAAAATGGAAGTTTCTCGGAAATTATGGCCAATGTTATTGTGTAATGTTTGTGCTACCCAGTATTCAGGTTACTCTTCTGTATTTTCATAATAGCTGTAGTTTAGCTATGTTAGTTTT
>NW_019772549.1:0-205 GCF_002891405.2 Cryptotermes secundus | reverse complement strand
TGTACTGCAGTTTATTAATTCAGTGACCATCCATTGTTTCTATACATGTCAGCCATTGTTAACTGTAGCCTTCTGTTTCTGGTAATGGAGGACACCGAGTATGCTATGTGCTGTTTCCGGTACTTCATGCTTGCACTGTTAGATGTAGAAGATACCGATAGAAGGACAACCCATTTATAATTTGCCGGTCCGTGAATCAGAAAAA
>NW_019772548.1:0-205 GCF_002891405.2 Cryptotermes secundus | reverse complement strand
GCTGCGCATAGATAGTGTCTGTTGAGAAAAAATCTGTGGAAACTGTGCAGAGGTAGTGTGTTGAGAGAAGTCTGTGAAAGCTGCATGGAGAGAGTGTGTGTTGAGAGAAGTCTGTGAAGCTGCGCATAGATAGTGTGTTGAGAGAAGTCTGTGGAGCAGCGCGGAGATTGTATGTGTTGAGAGAAATCTGTGGAAACTGCGCATA
>NW_019772547.1:0-205 GCF_002891405.2 Cryptotermes secundus | reverse complement strand
GGCAGTAGGTGAAGTGATGCAGGAGGAACAGTCTGTATTTTGTGGATGTCACTCCAAGAGGAGATTCTGATGGGCTGGGGAAACAGATGACTTTACCGGTGGACCAGCTTGAAACATTGTGGTAAGAGACAAAAGTCTGCAAAGTATACGTCACACTTTTGGGAGATAATGTTCCTTACTGTTTAGTAAATAGTCAGAATCGGTG
>NW_019772546.1:0-205 GCF_002891405.2 Cryptotermes secundus | reverse complement strand
TTTCAGAGCTGCCAACATTATTACTTAGCTGCATCACATTTAAATACTTAGAGGCTTTATTGCAAGTCTGTGAATCAATATTCCGTGTCTCATGGTTGACATGATACTGAGCACTTGTACTGCACATTTCAGAGGTCACAGCCCGTGGTGGTGCATCAGAGAACTGAGATTCCTTGGTGCATGTACTGGAGTTGACAGAAACTAT
>NW_019772545.1:0-205 GCF_002891405.2 Cryptotermes secundus | reverse complement strand
ACATAACTACCAAATGGATCAGAACAGAGAAGACGTAGGTTTTGTCCAAATGCTTTCATGAATCTCTGTAGCACTATATCACTGGCTACAGGCAGCAATTTTTCCAGAGTTGCAGAGGCAAGCTGATTACAAGAGTAATTCACCTCTTGATCAACTGTTTCATCAAACACATTATTGGTGAAAATAACTGAAACAATTACAACAT
>NW_019772544.1:0-204 GCF_002891405.2 Cryptotermes secundus | reverse complement strand
GAAAATATGAGACTCTGCTTAAGGAATTGATCAAGGACTCATCTATCTCTACAGAAATGAAGGCGAGGGTATGCTGCGGGTTTGATGACAGTGTTATTGCTGGTATGTTTGATGATGGTTATGGTAATTGATGCTAAGTTTCATAACAGTTATATTAATTGCTACCAAGTTTGATGAGAGTTATATTAATTGCTGGTATATTTG
>NW_019772543.1:0-204 GCF_002891405.2 Cryptotermes secundus | reverse complement strand
GATGGGGTGGAACAAAATGGCAATTGAAGTCGTGAAAATTTTAGTTGGCAAGATGATTCACCTTGCCAACTAGAGCACTACAGGGCGCCTGATACATCGACTATCCTACTACCCAGATATAAATTCAAATATTTTTCAAGGTCCAATCTCCAATGGAGATTTTGTATCCGGGTATTACATCACTGTGGTGGTATAAGACACCTT
>NW_019772542.1:0-204 GCF_002891405.2 Cryptotermes secundus | reverse complement strand
GTTCCATTCCTATCTTCACATTCAGTTTATAAACACAAAACCATGCCTCACGTCTTCATATGTACTGAATTTTATACATCACACGCTCAAATGTTCACAATTAAACGAGTGTCTATCAAACACGTGTTCCGGTTAACACTGGTTACCTTCAATTCCTAATTCTTGCTTAGTTACATAACAAGTAGGCTGCATTATTATTATTAT
>NW_019772541.1:0-204 GCF_002891405.2 Cryptotermes secundus | reverse complement strand
GACTCAATATTCTCTGAAGAAAAACTGCATTCAAATATGCATAACTTAACATTACATTAACAGTTCAATTCCAAACTCAAAAGAAACTGAAACATTTGTTTTTATGTAAGCCAAAAGTCATTACTAACTTAAGAATTTGTTCAGAATAAGATTAAAATAAACCAGTCTTGTCAAGGGTATCAATACTGAAAGAAGATACTACTT
>NW_019772540.1:0-204 GCF_002891405.2 Cryptotermes secundus | reverse complement strand
CTGTATAACTGTTTCCTGCATTGCGTTTTGGTCTTTGGAATAGCCTTAACTTGACAATTTCATGAAGTTAGTCTTAAAGTAAAATCTTAGACAATGGCACAATTTTCGTCAGTGTATCAGGTCTTTAAATCTGTAGCAAGACATAGGCACTTGTTGGTTGAAAATGTTCTGGCCACATGACACCTGTGTTGAATCTTGCTGTTA
>NW_019772539.1:0-203 GCF_002891405.2 Cryptotermes secundus | reverse complement strand
GTGATTCGATCTGAGTTTCTTCCGAATGCAAGTCAGCAAAGTGGACAGCGAGTATTTTATCTATGTGAACGTCTGATTTTGTTCAACATAATTCTTATAAGTCTGAGTTTCAATGTTACATTAGAACACAAAATTGATTCCTACAACTAATATTTTTGTAACATTCACTGTTTTCTCGGAAATTAATCTAAATTGTATTGTTT
>NW_019772538.1:0-203 GCF_002891405.2 Cryptotermes secundus | reverse complement strand
TGAAGCACTGTTTATTTTAACAGAGATCAAAATAAAATATGAGAACGAAGTTAACTGCACTCCCATCCATCATCCATAGGTTCCATTTCCAAAACTAAAAAACAGTTTCAATGAAATCTGTTATAGCAACTCAAAGTTGTTGGGTGCATTTCATTTGTATTCCTAACAACTGATATAAACCTGACTCCACATGATCAGATGAA
>NW_019772537.1:0-203 GCF_002891405.2 Cryptotermes secundus | reverse complement strand
TTGGCTCAAGCAAATGTGTTTTGCCATAATTTACCTGATTTGATAGTACCGCACGCATATCTCAAGTGACACATTTTCATAACTTCTCCTCATTGTAAGCTATATTGCTTGAGATATGCTGAGACTGCTCCATTTCATACTTTTCCGAATTGCTATGTATAATCATGATATTAGTTCATTTGGTGCTGTTGCCTGTGATTAAA
>NW_019772536.1:0-203 GCF_002891405.2 Cryptotermes secundus | reverse complement strand
AGAAGATTTGCAAACATGGTCTGCTGGTTGTTCTGGTGGAAATTCCTCTTCAAGCAGTACTGATGTTCATCTGATGAGATGAGAGTTGCTCCGTTTTCCTGAGCAACAGCCACATTGCCTTCTGGTGAGTCCTGTTCATTATTTGTTGAATATGAAACCTGTTGATGGGAGTCTGATGACAGCCTCATCTTGTTACCATCCTA
>NW_019772535.1:0-203 GCF_002891405.2 Cryptotermes secundus | reverse complement strand
TGTGGACAGAATTGCTATCAGAACATACAGACCATTGTTCATTTTTTGAGTACTCACTTTGAAACAATATAGTGAGCAAGAAGTTAGCACTGAACAGATTGTAATGATACTGAGCAGTTCTGTGTTGCAACAGAAAGTGACCAGATGCTATTTGATTGTGTTAGAAGGAACAATGCAGTTTTGTTGCACTTTCCAAATCATAT
>NW_019772534.1:0-203 GCF_002891405.2 Cryptotermes secundus | reverse complement strand
ATCTGAGTTCGTCAAAGCGGTGTTTATGCTGAGTTACATTTTCAGGAAATTGAACCCTTCGTCTTTATTTACTTCCCATTAACAGCCCACAGCAGAGAAATCTTCACAGATTATACTATATTGGACATATACAAAATGTAAGCCAGTAGCCCTGAACAACGCGGTGTTCCTGGTTCAATGCCAGATCGGGTCGCGTCGGATTC
>NW_019772533.1:0-203 GCF_002891405.2 Cryptotermes secundus | reverse complement strand
CTCCAATTCAAGGATTAGGACAATGGCCTGTTCCAGCTTCTACGTGGTCTACCAGAATCTTTCTTCTTTTGGGCCAAATAGTCTGCTTCAGCACTTATCCTCCTTCAATCCTTTCCACATTTTAAACCCAATTTTGTTTGTATCTCCTTATCCCCTTGTTCAATGAGAACACCCCTCATTCTTCCTTTATATTTTCATTCCTA
>NW_019772532.1:0-203 GCF_002891405.2 Cryptotermes secundus | reverse complement strand
TGCTCCCAGTCATGAATGAGCTGCACGTCTGATGTGAGAGCATAATTGGTTTCGTGCGATTCTTCCAACTGATCGCGAAGTGCTGTATTTACTTGCATCATCTTTTCACATCTGTTACAAACACAACAAATGAACAAATTAAACTTCCAGCTGGATTGTGCACTACAGCATTCTGCTGTATTCTGGTGAATATGTACATTTAT
>NW_019772531.1:0-203 GCF_002891405.2 Cryptotermes secundus | reverse complement strand
GTCCTCAGTTACAGCCATTGTAAAGTAATTCAAATCATTCCCCATCATGCTGGGAACAGAACACCACACACGGAATGTGGCTCTGATATGCAACAACACTTTGTACAACAAAAATCTGTACTAAGCACAGTTAAGAAATATGTTATAACACAGTCTTCCAATTCCGACCTCAAAGACCATAGGCTGATTAAGGTCACGTCCCA
>NW_019772530.1:0-203 GCF_002891405.2 Cryptotermes secundus | reverse complement strand
GCATTTCTTTTCCGTCTTATTAATGCACCTTTCGCAAAGGTCCGAGTGCTGATTTCAAAACTGTCATAATTCATTCACTTGTTCTAATTATCAAAACATGTCTGAGCCTTACATGGACATAATCGGGTGTATCTTTTTTTCACTGTATTGTGGTGTGCTGAAGAACTCCAATTAAAATTATCAACAGATAAAGGTCAAAAATG
>NW_019772529.1:0-203 GCF_002891405.2 Cryptotermes secundus | reverse complement strand
AGAAGTTCAGATAAGGCAAAGATGGGTGTGACTGACCTATCTGAGGAGAAATGACTTTGGAAAGAGGGGCCAACATTTTGATTCTTACTCACTTCCCCATCTAAAAAGCATGCCCCAAGCATGCAGTCATGACACAAAGTGGAGTAGTCAGTCACACTAATATACAGAGGCTCATAATTCCACCAGTGGCTAAACAAAATTTT
>NW_019772528.1:0-203 GCF_002891405.2 Cryptotermes secundus | reverse complement strand
TTGCGATTTTACGTCTTTCCACTGCGCACGAATCGTACAAACATTACAAAATTTCATGAGATCTCTAAACTGTTGTTGCTTGTATGTTGGCAGCAACGTCTTCTTGCGCATTTCATTTTTCGTGTTATCTGCGATAACTCGCACCACAAATAGGTAAGAGAGAAAACACTCGAAGGTTGTGTGCGCGTAAGATTCAACAGCGT
>NW_019772527.1:0-203 GCF_002891405.2 Cryptotermes secundus | reverse complement strand
CTAATATTTTGATGATATACCATAAAAGGTACCTTGTGATCGGTCATAACACATCTGTTATTTGCCTTTCTATTTAAGTTTGTATTTAGATTTTCCATAAAAATCATCTGTACTAATCATGGGTACCTTTTTTTGTCTCTTGGATATTATACATACATTATGTTCTTTCCCCTTAGTACCATCATGTACCTCATCATTTAACA
>NW_019772526.1:0-202 GCF_002891405.2 Cryptotermes secundus | reverse complement strand
TCCTCATCCATGTTCACTGTTCAGTGGAAATCTTTCTTTTGACATTGCAGTATGAAAAGAGAACAAAGTGTACACAACTTGTATAGACTTCCTTCTTGCGTATGCATAATTATTTCTTTTGCAATTACTCTATAATAGTTCTGTGTTTAGTTTTAGTAATATCTTTCTGCATGTTTCTGTGCATCCAAAATTTGAAAAGTGA
>NW_019772525.1:0-202 GCF_002891405.2 Cryptotermes secundus | reverse complement strand
AGAGGAATATATTACACCACTCATCATAACCACATTTACCTGCAGGAGGAGGCTGATGCCTAGAAGCACCAAAACAGCCCTCTCTGGTGGATCAAATTTCTTTTGCCTTATAAGATACACGAACTTTCCAAAATTCGATGCAACCAGTGAGCAGTTCACGCATAGTTCTAGGTTGGCTCTGACATTCCTCAACCTCACATGC
>NW_019772524.1:0-202 GCF_002891405.2 Cryptotermes secundus | reverse complement strand
TGTTGTAAATAGACAACTTAAAATGATGCAAGGCCATGCAGGAAGAGTGGGTACCCTTGCTTGGAATGGAAATATTCTGTCATCAGGGAGTCAGGATACCTTTAATTTACAACATGATATGAGAATGCCTAGTCTTGTTGCTGAAAGAAGATTAGTAGGTCATCAGGAAGAGGTTAGTAGGACATGATTTGTCGAATATTAA
>NW_019772523.1:0-202 GCF_002891405.2 Cryptotermes secundus | reverse complement strand
CCACTTCGTCCTCTATGCCAGATGAAGACAGAGTTCAGATGCAGTGTGACAGTTTGGTTGCCATTCTTCCAAATGCTGATCCCATATACTTGTGGGAAACTTGTGAGAAAATTGGCCATGATGAGGATGTAATCCAGGCTCTGGACATGGACATTGTAACTAATGAAATTACTTTAACACAAAACCAACAGAAGTATGAGTC
>NW_019772522.1:0-202 GCF_002891405.2 Cryptotermes secundus | reverse complement strand
TTTTTTTTTTTTTGCACCTGTTAATGTATAATTTGTAAGAAATATAAAGAACTCCACAATGGTAGAAGTGTTTTGATGTTGCCTCTCTCCTAGCTCCTGAGCAGTTGAGAATTACACTAAGGCCGCAGGTGGAAGTGGAGAGGACTGTGATTGGTGCTTCCCCCTGACCTCTGATCTTCCAACACACTGGCCACTCTGGCCT
>NW_019772521.1:0-202 GCF_002891405.2 Cryptotermes secundus | reverse complement strand
TTCCTGGAGACACTGCCAGATTCGTCCAGCACGAACAGTAATCCCGCTTTAACAGACAGTGTCTTGTTCAAGTCGTCCTCCAGATCCTCACCAATGCATTCCACCGCTGGGTATGGAAACAGACAGAGGAGATCTATATAATGTGATGACGTTTCTGGTCTCAGCATTTCACATAATTATATTCAGAATCTACAAAATATCT
>NW_019772520.1:0-202 GCF_002891405.2 Cryptotermes secundus | reverse complement strand
TCTTTCAAATGACTGACCAGGAATGACGGTTAATAACAGTTGAACGACTGGTGCACTGATTACACAAACCTGTAGACGCATAACTAGTGGGTTCCGTACCTTCCGTACCTCCATGCATCATGTGCTGCCACCTTTGCGCCGCTCTCAAATAACAGAAGGCAATATGAATTTATACATACGTGAAACTACTTGTCACAGAAAC
>NW_019772519.1:0-202 GCF_002891405.2 Cryptotermes secundus | reverse complement strand
TGTTTAACCAGTAGCTGGATATTTTATTGCATGATTGTATACTGATACCATTCTGCACTTAAATATCTGTTCTTTAAAAAAGGAAGTGTCTCTTCAAGTGCAGTATTCCATACCTTCATATTCCGTTTTTCATTGTGGGAAACCCTTGTTTTGTGGTGAATATGGCCACATTTTCATATGTCTTCATCCCTGCTTTACCTAT
>NW_019772518.1:0-202 GCF_002891405.2 Cryptotermes secundus | reverse complement strand
TTTTGCATATATTGATAGTGTTGAAGGTTATATAGTGGCAGAAGTATGTTTATAATCGTTTTCTATTATTAAAGTCGTAAAGGTAATAGTAATAGGTCTGAACTAAAGATTTAGGTAAATGCACCCCAATAATTTTAATCTAACCTAAAATTACATACTGTGCAAATATTTAGATATCTGCTTATAGATTACATTATTATTA
>NW_019772517.1:0-202 GCF_002891405.2 Cryptotermes secundus | reverse complement strand
CCCATGATTGCATATGTAATTAATGTATATTTGGTGTGCTGGTTTTGAGGCTTCGACATTTTCTATCCCCTCCTCCATTAACTGACATAGTTGACTCATCTCAGCATTTGTTGCATTGTTATGAAGATTCATTTGTGATCTCAATTCATATGCACTGGCAACTGCAGTTTGTACAACCTGCAACCACATATAAAAATAAAAA
>NW_019772516.1:0-202 GCF_002891405.2 Cryptotermes secundus | reverse complement strand
TGTGAGCATTTTGTTTGTTTATTTTTATTTTTCTCGACAAGGGTATGCAGGGTATAAACCTACCTAACAAAAAGTTTGTAAAACAACTTTTTGAATGTATTTATTTTTAAAAAGAGAAACCAAAGAAAACTGCAAGTAACATGTACAGGGCGTTCTGCAGTGGAACTGACCAACTTTGCCAGCAGGTTCAGGAGGTTAGTCT
>NW_019772515.1:0-201 GCF_002891405.2 Cryptotermes secundus | reverse complement strand
AACCTTTAATACCTTTTAGGAGAATATCTAAAGGAATGCACAATTTGCAGTGAACTAAATATTTTGTGTGCATGTGTGTGTGTTGGTGTCTGCACACATCAAAGAAGCCTTATAAACTCTACAACTGTCAAGTTTTGTTCGACCAAGGAAACATATTCCTGCAGTACTGCCCCATAATAACTGAAGTGAATATTAATTCTG
>NW_019772514.1:0-201 GCF_002891405.2 Cryptotermes secundus | reverse complement strand
TTCCTCCAGCTGAGGTGAAACTGATTGAGCTGCTTAGCTATGGCAGTGCCATGTGCCTGCTCATAAATGTTAGCTTTGACCAAGTGGGAAAAAGTTGTACAATGACTACGAGTATATTAATAGGACACATGCACAGTACAAGGCCTGCATACATTTCAGATACGATATTGTATTTTATTAGCACTTAGGGCCAGTCATTCT
>NW_019772513.1:0-201 GCF_002891405.2 Cryptotermes secundus | reverse complement strand
TGGACACAGGTATTTTAAAATAACTTTTACTTGTAACTTTTATTTTTGTAGGCCTTTGTAAAGATGTTTAATTTTGATTGTTTTATTTTTTCATGTTTATGACACATTAAATGCTTTTGTACAACTGTCATTTTGCTGCATTTGTTTTATGCTCACTTCAGAAACAATGGATAGAGGTTTCACTGCATTAACCCATTACAT
>NW_019772512.1:0-201 GCF_002891405.2 Cryptotermes secundus | reverse complement strand
TGAAAGAATCGTGATTAGTGCCTGTCTGAAAATGGGTCTAAAATTCAAAAACAACCCAGATCCCGTCATGCAAGCTATATATCAAGGATCAAATCTTGACGAAAGACTACAGAAAGCAGCAAAAATTGCTCGCATACAATGGCCCATACTCAGAAACGGACAAGTAGAAAAATTTAAAGCGCAAGAAAAAAGGCAGGAAAT
>NW_019772511.1:0-201 GCF_002891405.2 Cryptotermes secundus | reverse complement strand
TTACACACTAATTATATCTAAATCCAAAATAGATGCTTCATGCTTGAAAATTTAACAGTGTTTTTGATGGGACTGTAAGTACTCGCAGGTTTATGATACAAGTATTCATCTGTAAATTGTCGTTCAGTGCTGGTTGATAAGTATGACTTCTGTACGTGTTAGTTTCTGCATCAAGTATCATGCACTCCACGTCTGACTCGT
>NW_019772510.1:0-201 GCF_002891405.2 Cryptotermes secundus | reverse complement strand
AAGTGTTGGTCTTTCTCGTCTTTCACTGTGACCAACATAGTTTTCATGTCTGAGGTGAGCCTGTTACTCATATGTAACAACGTCCTGATATCTGAGAGCACCTGTTTTGTTCCGCCTTCCTTACGCCACCACCGTCGGTACATGTAATGTGTGAGGTAATCCACCATGCGGAAAATGAGGGTTTCGATGAGGATGATAATC
>NW_019772509.1:0-201 GCF_002891405.2 Cryptotermes secundus | reverse complement strand
TGTAGTAGGTTGATAATCAGCTCTTGATCTTCTAGTTCCTTCGCATTGGCGTTCTAGAAGAAGGTTATGGACAGACATATTAATGTACGCAGGGTCCCCTTTCGTGGGAATGTAGAGATGAATCGATATATGTGTTCATTCAAATCCTCCTTTAGGCCTCAAATTATGTGTCGGATTCTTGACTTTATTCTCTCTCTCTCT
>NW_019772508.1:0-201 GCF_002891405.2 Cryptotermes secundus | reverse complement strand
TCTCATGACTTGAATATGATTGACAACATCAGTGGAAATTCTGTGAATAATATCATGTGATGTAAATACAACTGAATGTCCCTGTTTTCATGTTTGCAACTTTTCAGTTGCTGTGAAATGAGAGAGTAAAAGGGATAAACAGATGGCACTGTTAATAGTTGATACCTCCTCCTTTTTCATTTACAAATACATACAGAAACG
>NW_019772507.1:0-201 GCF_002891405.2 Cryptotermes secundus | reverse complement strand
ACCATTTCTCTACTTCACCACTCACAAACATTCTCTTCATGAGTACACAGTAAGCATCCTTGCATTTCGAACGGTGGTATAGAATTCTTGCCTAGAGGGATGACTGACTGACTTTCATATGGACCACAGATATACACCCTCAGAAGTATCGTGCTTGGTACGCGTTGTCATGCTCTGGAAGATGTGACAGTTATTTCTCTT
>NW_019772506.1:0-201 GCF_002891405.2 Cryptotermes secundus | reverse complement strand
GCACAGCGGTATGCATGACGAAACTCGTCATCCCCGAGGGTAGAAGTAGTCACCTGTATGCACGGAAGAGGAATTGTTTAGTGTGAATGCGATTTAGGGGCATGGGGCAAAGACGATAGATTTCGTCCAGTTTTAAGAATAAGTCTTCTTTATCAACCTATCTTGTGGTTTGTATTATTGTTTCTGTTACATAGAATTTTT
>NW_019772505.1:0-200 GCF_002891405.2 Cryptotermes secundus | reverse complement strand
ATATATATATAAAACACTGATCTTTAAATAACTTACACCATGATAAAAATATAATTCTGGGTCATGAGACAGTACAGATTGATTCAGCTGAAAATTTGTTAAATGAGTTTTACCATTTCTCATCAGAAGCACCGGCTGAATTACATGAAAGGTCCCCAGCCTATATACATCTCACACAAGTTGTCAATGTCAGTTGCCTC
>NW_019772504.1:0-200 GCF_002891405.2 Cryptotermes secundus | reverse complement strand
ACAGAGTTACGTCATTGGTCTGACATGCTGGCTTCTCCCCGCCGACCAATTGCACAGTGGCATACCCTCAAAGATCCTGAGGACGACAAGAAGGACTAATCAAGTGAAATCACTTCCTCAGAAGGTATGTATGCTTAAAGTGTGATGAGAAGCTAGTAGAGAGCTACGTGTAACAATGCGTAAGTCATCACACAACTGCA
>NW_019772503.1:0-200 GCF_002891405.2 Cryptotermes secundus | reverse complement strand
GTGAGAATATTAAAAATAACTCTATAGCAGTGTGTACTATTACATTATACTGACACAAATTTATGATGAGCTGAACAAGCAGATCATGTGTAAGAGTCTAGAGATGCATAGAATGTACTTGAAGTCATTTCCTAGAATGTTGTCTCTTGGAACACCATCAAGGGGAGTACATGATAGTGTTCAAAGAACTCAGAAAAATA
>NW_019772502.1:0-200 GCF_002891405.2 Cryptotermes secundus | reverse complement strand
CTCTCTCTCTTCTTCCTTCAGCATTAAAAAACGTTCTAATTATTGTCATTCACTGTTAAGCAGACCCAGTACTTAAACATATGGCTCAGTTGATCCACTTCAGGGCTACACATACAATGCAAAAATCCTGGGTATCTGCTAGGTCTATGGTCACAGATTTGTTTTATAGGTCATTTAAAGATTGTAAATGATCAATTAGG
>NW_019772501.1:0-200 GCF_002891405.2 Cryptotermes secundus | reverse complement strand
TACATTTTCATTCATTATCCTGGACACAGAATCTTTCACTTCTTCATGTTTCTTCAGTAAATACATCTGTTGAATATTTTTAGTGCAACTGCCCAGTTTCACATTTGCCTTACTTTCTTGTGCTTTACCCACTTCAGTTTCATAATGTTCACCCATTTTAATGTTATTCTTTTTATAATTCTGAGAACTGTTTGACTTCT
>NW_019772500.1:0-200 GCF_002891405.2 Cryptotermes secundus | reverse complement strand
TCCAAAAGAACTGCACAATAATGTATTTTGTTGTCAGGTATGGTTTGCTAGGAAATAAGAGTGGTTCAGCATTTATGTTTCAGAGTACAAACTAGATTTTGAATGTTTTTAAGTTTATTGCTTATATCTGAATGAAATTTTGAGAAAATGTAATGTACTTTATGTTACACTTTTTCAGTGCCAAGTTTGCAAGTCTGTTA
>NW_019772499.1:0-200 GCF_002891405.2 Cryptotermes secundus | reverse complement strand
ATCGTGTGCATGATACCACACTGGTATCCACAATTGACTGTTTTATTCCGGGGATAACTGCTTTCCGTTGCGAGCATGGAAACAATGTAACAGGTGATGACTCTTCATGCGAGACAGTTTTTGATTGTGTGGAGAATGCTTCAAAGGGAAGAGTGGAATTACAAAAGGTGGATTATGAGAAACAAATAGGTCAAATTTAT
>NW_019772498.1:0-200 GCF_002891405.2 Cryptotermes secundus | reverse complement strand
GGGCTGTGGCAGTGCTGATATGACAAATGAAAATAAAAAATAATTCTTGAAGAGAGAACAGAGTAATATTAAAACTGCCGTCTTTCTGGTTACTTGGAGATACTCACTTCCTAGCTAGAGAGGTGGAATCTAAAATGTCCATTAAGTTTTCTTAGATCAGCCTCAGTGAGCTGAGCTGAAACTTCATCTGTGGGCAATGT
>NW_019772497.1:0-200 GCF_002891405.2 Cryptotermes secundus | reverse complement strand
TTCTAAAACTCAGTACAGTGTGTTTATGGCTACTACAACAAAACTTGACGATTTGTTTATATATACATCGTAAAATGTACAAACAACCACAGTTTCTTACAGTTCAGTATTTTTTTAAGTAAAGGCAGCAAATTGAAGCCACAAGTTTTGAATGCACATTACATTGGTTCTTACTGGAAAAATATGTTTTCAATATATTT
>NW_019772496.1:0-200 GCF_002891405.2 Cryptotermes secundus | reverse complement strand
TTCACTGTAGAAAAATAATTTAGAATTCTCTTTCCAGAGCAATGATAAACACTTTCAGAGACATACAGATGATCTTTGGTTTGATCTCGTGTATGAACTAGGATGATCACAGAGTGGTATGCTTCACAGTTTGGTACAGGGATATTTTATTCAAACAGAAAGGCACAAAACGAAATTGGTGTCTTGCCTACAGAAATTTT
>NW_019772495.1:0-200 GCF_002891405.2 Cryptotermes secundus | reverse complement strand
GCATAATGTTCAGAGTTTAAAGTCTAACTGAAAACAGTTGCAACATATTCATGTATTTCTCTGTAGCTAAGAAACTGTTTTTTCCTCTATATACATTAAAAATCTGGTAATATTTTAGATGTCACTTAGCTTTAATTACATCTTAACTTTTTTTTAAATATTTAAAAAATTGTATTTTACAAAAATTTAGTATATTGTTA
>NW_019772494.1:0-200 GCF_002891405.2 Cryptotermes secundus | reverse complement strand
TTAACAGAGCACAACTTATTGATAATGTTCAATGCAGTATGAACACACCACACTTTGGAAGCTTTAACACAAGGTTGGCAAAAATTATTTCTTAACATGCAATGGTCTTGCACGTTATAAAACAAATCTACAATGACTGCACCCTGTAGCTTCAGCCAGATCTGCAGGAAAAAGGAAACCAATATCTCCAGCCCCTCTCC
>NW_019772493.1:0-481 GCF_002891405.2 Cryptotermes secundus | reverse complement strand
AAGAGTGAGTCTGTAGCCAGATTTGCACGTAAAGTCTGCTAAGTCGCCATAAAAATTACCACCGATATTGAGAGAGCCATTTTCCGTGATAGGCATGGGTGCATCAGAATACAGAACAAGTGTTGACAAATTACATTTCACACGTTCACACTGTGACTCTGGGAAGGACCATTTACCATTTTCCATACATTCAAGAATGCTCGGACCAGTCAGTTTGTACCCCACCTCACAACCCATTTCGATCTCACTGCCATATAAATAAACAAGCCCATCATGTGGCACATTTGATGTATTTTGTCTTCTGTCACTTGCAGCAACACTGTTATTATTTCTTATCGTTACCTTACCATGCTCTAATGGTAAAGGTGTTGGGCATTCAATCATTACACATTCAGCTGTTTCACCTTTCCAGGCACCATTTTCTTCACATGTAATATGCAATTCTGAGCTCTCTCCTTCATGATGGAAAATATAGCCAGTC
>NW_019772492.1:0-813 GCF_002891405.2 Cryptotermes secundus | reverse complement strand
CTGTTCAGAACTAGGTAGATGTTCCTGTTCAGAACTAGGTAGATGCTCCAGTTCAGAACTAGGTCGTTGCTCCTGTTCAGAACTAGTTACATGCTCCTCTTCAGAATTAGGTAGATGTTCCAGTTCAAAACTAGTTACATGCTCTTGTTCAGAACTAGGTAGATGATCCTGCTCAGAACTAGTTATATGTTCCAGTTCAGAACATTTTAGATGCTTCAGTTCAGAACTAGGTAGACGCTCCGGTTCAGAACAAGGTGGATGCTCCAGTTCAAAACTAGGTGGATGCTCCAGTTCAGAAGTACGTAGACACGCCGGTTCAGAACTAGGTAGTCTCTCCAGTTCAGAACTAGGTGGATGCTCCAGCTCAAAACTAGACAGATGCTCCAGTTCAGAAATAGATAGATGTTCCAATTCAGAACTAGATACAAGATACCTTTCGGAACTAGTCGGGTCCTTCAGTTTAGAATTAAATCGGCGCTCCAGTTCAGAACTAGGTGGGCCCTCCAGTTCAGAAGTAGTTTGACCCGGGCTACGTGAATTGTTGGGGCTAGATAGATGGCTTCTACCCGCATCTACCCCCATTTCTATCCCTGATAAAACACGGTAATTTCTTCGGTCTAGCAATTGTAAACGATTTGTATAAAGCCTCATGGAACACACGAATATCATTTGGCTGTATTTGACCTCAAATTATTTTGTGAATATTTTTTAAAATATTTGTAACTGTTTACAGAGTTGTTTTAAATTAATTTGGTATTGATTCTAAAGTTTTCCACATCTTTGTATTTTGGAGTTGAGATATTAAAAAGATAC
>NW_019772491.1:0-375 GCF_002891405.2 Cryptotermes secundus | reverse complement strand
AAAAACACTGACGACATCTAGTTCGGCAATGTCGAACTGGGGACCACACGCACCACAAAACGATTCTCGCGAAGCGTGAAACGAATCGATATCTTCCCACACAAATCTCCTGGACACCTCTTCCAATCCATCGTGGGCCATGATATCCTCAGGATCACTGTCCCTTTCACTAGCACTGATGGTTTCAGGTGGCACCAGTTGTGTGTTATCATAGTCCGATGCACTGTCATCATCGGAACTATAATTACTTAGGGTTTCGTCGTCCAATACTTCGTTCAGCACGGCCACTTGGTTGACCTCCGTCAGCGCACGACTTGTGGAAGGGTCAGTCATGATAGGACTCAAAGTTTCGAAGTAAACTGTTGGTGGCCTGGT
>NW_019772490.1:0-394 GCF_002891405.2 Cryptotermes secundus | reverse complement strand
CAAAGAACACGGAAAAACAGCGAAGACACCACCAACTTATGTGAGGTTGGAAAACGTGAGAGCAAATCTAGAACTCTGTATCAACTCCACACTGTTCCTAGCAAATTTGGGGAAGTTCATCTACCTGCTAAAGGAAGGACAGTTTGATTACTTACGACTATCTCTTGTGGTGCTTCTAGGCCTCAGCCTCTTTCTGCAGGTAATGTGGTTATGATGAGTGGTGTAACATATTACTCTGAAATGCAATGTATAGAGTGAACCAAAAGTCTGACACTTCTGCATATTTAACAAGAGGATACATTTCAGGATTACTTCCCACCCTGGGTAACTACCACTGATGGATCACCTTTTTGGACGAATCAGACAACGGACCAAACACAGTGGCCCAAATTCA
>NW_019772489.1:0-395 GCF_002891405.2 Cryptotermes secundus | reverse complement strand
TGATATGTCTGCAGGTAAGTAATCAATTTCAGTCAGATTTCCCTCAGTCAATGTCTGAATAGTATGTTGAAATAAGACAGAGCTGTTTCCTCATCTGTCTTCTTTATATCAGCGTGCATTGCTATAGGTAATATGGCCTAGCCTCTGTAGTTGATTATTATCAAATCTCTAAAGGGAGTAAATTCGGCTGGTGTATGGGCTTTCTTCTACAGGTACTCACTGTGTGGGTTGTTGCCTTTCTGCCTCTACCAGTGTAGTGATATGAGACCGGAGCTATAGTGCAGAGTAAATGTACTGGTCACTTAAATTAATTAATTTCTCAGAATGAATTGTATCATTATAAAAAAACGGGACCCATAATGTTTTTCATCACATGACACACAACGTTTATATTG
>NW_019772488.1:0-401 GCF_002891405.2 Cryptotermes secundus | reverse complement strand
GGAGCTTGAGACTGGAATGAGAAATGTTGAAGAAGAGGGTCGAATTGAGGTNTTGAGGATTAAGAGGGAAGCCTTGTGTCACTGGATGAACGATGTCTGTGATCCTACGGAGGCTGTGGTGGGGGCCCGTGGACAACGGATAAGGGATCAGGTATGTTTCGTTTTTCAGAGCATGATCTAGGTGATTGTGTTATTTCTCTCCGAATGTAAATCCTTAAGTTTTATTGGGAGTCGAGATATATTAGTGAGGAAACATTTTGTTTTTCTATGAGAATATAATCACTCACAAGATGTTAGGAATTGTTCTGAAGTTAATTGTTGGGAGGGATTTCTAATGTTACATGTACTTTGTGTTACAGTTTAAGCCAGCAGTCGAAATTGAGGAGCGAATTACTGTCTAC
>NW_019772487.1:0-522 GCF_002891405.2 Cryptotermes secundus | reverse complement strand
GAATAACAAAGACGTAAGTGAGGAGTTCTCCGTCTGTTATTACTTTACGAACATCATGTGTGGGCATTCGTATGAAAGAGACCACGTGTGTGTGTGTGATGACACAGTATGATGTAAATACATGGGTTTCACAGTTGACTGATAACCTCCAAAAACCCATAACCCATTTATATGTGAAAATAAAAATGTGTCCTGACTACAGTTAGGAGATTCCCGTAAAATTGCAGCTATAATATGATGATAAGGAAGAGAGAAGAGCATGCTCATTATGTTAGCTCATTGTACTTAATGTAAGAGGCTTTTTCCTCGTGCTATTTTGGCTGCAACAGGAAATTTAATGTGGAGAGTTCACTGGATGAAAGGGTATTCTTTTTAGAGATAAGAGGGAGAGAAGTCAAATTTTATAGCCACATTTGAATGTAGATCAATAGAGTGGAACTGTATTGATATACGAAGTTATAATAACAATCGTTAATATAGGGCCTTTGTTTTTTCTGTGTCATAGAATTTTCTGCCTTAATA
>NW_019772486.1:0-586 GCF_002891405.2 Cryptotermes secundus | reverse complement strand
CAGTGAACAGGAAGAAAGAAGAAAATACTTTTAGTTAATAAGAACTGTTATTAAAACAATTTATTGAACAGTAATACAAACAATGTACATACAATCACAAGGCTGTGAGAGCTAACCAAGGAGATGATGGAGAATACATGTAAACTTTTTAATGTTTTCTTTTTTCAGATGTATTTGTAATAACCAAACTATAATTTTGTAAACAAAGTATTTTTTTTTTTGTACAAGTATATAGCTGCACAATATTTTTTTTGTAACCAATATCATATGATGGTGTTTAAAGTAACGATGGTTACCAAGACATAAGGGCCATGTAAAGGAAAGAATAAGTGGAGTAAAGCTCCATTATGACACATTGTATAATAATGTCAAATTAATGTAGACAAAATATTTTATTATACTTATTAATCAAAAGTAACAGAAAATTAACCAATGACACTGGCTAAAATTAATGAAAATTTGTATTAAATTTAAGTTTAAAAGGATAACTTTATGTAAAAAAAAATATTATTAGTGGTAAAGGATTTAAAACCCTGAAGAAATAAAGGAATTGAAGTACTAAAAGAAAGAAGCGTTATAATAAATA
>NW_019772485.1:0-804 GCF_002891405.2 Cryptotermes secundus | reverse complement strand
AGACTTTTATTAAAACAGGAACTTTAATTACAGTATTTCTCTCCCATATATCAATATAATGTGTATGTGGATCACAGAAGACTGGTAGAGCAATGAGAATACTCTCTCACACATTTATGCACCGTTTCTGAAACAGGCACAACACATGCTTGTGCTTGTAGTTGTGAATAAGTTAAAATTGGATGCAGCTGAAAGGAAGAACATTTCTACACAGAAAAATAATATCTTTTTATTTTCCATCTCCTTTCTCCCCAAAGTTAATTACACAAACCAGGTAATATTATGCAGTGTGGTTAATGGACAACATATTTCGGCCAGTACTTTGTCAACTTGAGATGTGTACTAGCATCATTACACCGTGTCCATGCTATTTAGTATACAAGGTGCGGCAATAAGAAAACTGGATTACTTTTATGACTCATTTCCGGCCACGTCGATGACGAAGAGGAGGGTAGGGCATTGACCAGTGGACTTCCCTCTACCGTCACACAAAGTTTCATTCACGCGCATCGGTTAGTCTGGCTGTGACCACTGTTAGAAGCGGATCGCGTGTCTGAGCTCTGTCGGAATAATGCTGAGTGCTAATGTAGAACAACGTGTTAACATCAAATTCTTCATAAAACTTGGGAAATCTGCCACTGAAACTTACAATTTGTTGACAGAAGTATATAGTGATCAGTGTCTATCTCACACGCAAGTTTTCGAGTGGTTTAAGAGGTTTATGGAGGGTATGAAAAACGTCGGGAACGATCCAAAATTGGGCCGTCCTTCCACTGCAAAAACTCCAGAGAATGTGGAGAAGGT
>NW_019772484.1:0-370 GCF_002891405.2 Cryptotermes secundus | reverse complement strand
GAATAGTAAGGCAGCGTTTAATACATCATCGACATTATACATATCCAACATTAACTTCATCCTCAGTTTGACATACTTCATATTTTATTTGCACTGATNGCAATTTCCACTCCACAATATAAACGTTGTGTGTCATGTGATGAAAAACATTATGGGTCCTGTTTTTTTATAAAGATACAATTAATTCTGAGAAATTAATTAATTTAAGTGACCAGTTACATTTACTCTGCACTATAGCTCCGGTCTCATATCACTACACTGGTAGAGGCAGAAAGGCAACAACCCACACAGTGAGTACCTGTAGAAGAAAGCCCATACACCAGCTGAATTTACTCCCTTTAGAGATTTGATAATAATCAACTACAGAGGC
>NW_019772483.1:0-821 GCF_002891405.2 Cryptotermes secundus | reverse complement strand
AAAACTTTTATCTCATCATTCACACATGACCAATTTTCCAGGTCGCACCTATGTGGAATATTCAACAGAACAATATTTGTATGTGAATTAGTTTTGATAAAATTCAATATATTTCTTAATGCTTCTCTAGAATGATTGTTTCCTATTTCTTTAGTTCCACCTGAAAAAACTATTATGTCATTAAGTGTCAAGGATTCAACCACAGACTCTGCCATGGTAGATAAGTTACTTATGTCAGCTCCTGGCTTCACAAATCCTATTACTCTGGACGTTTTAGTTAAGTTGTCTTTGATCTTATCTACACAGTCTCTAATATGGCTATCATCAATGAATAAAATTAAATGTTTAGTCTTATCAACTAAAAGATTCTGCTCTAGACTTACGTTTTTGTTTGAAATTTGCATGTCAGTATCATTGTCACCACTTTTAACTGCAGACAAATCGTTTCTGAAAACTTTGAATAAGTATTACAAGGGACACAACCATTCACTATCACAGGGATATGAAATTCTGGCAACAGGTCTTCTGCTTTCTTGTATCTACTAGTCCTTGATGAAATAGGTTCCTTTGCAGTTGAATCTTGGTTCGTTGCATTAGATTTGTGACTTCTCATCTTACTCTTCTCGATTTGCCTAGGCTGATCCTTTTCTAGGTTATGTAAGACTCCAAAACTATTTGTAGTTCTTATCGTTGTTTCTGTAATTTTACTGGAGCTAACAGAATCCATCTCTTGTGAATGCACAGGTATATGCATCCAATTTTCAGCACTTTGCGACAGTTGGAAAACTTCTTCATGGCTACGTGCATTTGTGACTAATCTA
>NW_019772482.1:0-1857 GCF_002891405.2 Cryptotermes secundus | reverse complement strand
GTACTCTCTGCTAAATATAATCAATACATTTTAATCTTTCTGAGACACACACGAAAACAAGGGATTCTCCACAAACTCTAAAAACAATATCCTGCCCGACATCCTCATGTGATTATTCACATTCAAACCTTGGTGCTGGCGCACATGCAGCTCCGTGGAGATGAGACAGACATCCCATCCCTTTGTGGCTGATACGCTTGTGTCTTTCTCCTGGTCACAACGGGGATGGAACTTAATTTCTGAAACCTGATACTTTTATGATTTCCAGCAAGAATCACTGTTCCTTGGTGGCTGCATGCCAGAACTACCACTGTAATGCTACAAACAAGTTCATCACAGTTTGCGCACATACCGCTGGTGAAGAATTATAAAAATACATACCAACAAGGAAATTCACCACCATAAAACAGACCGTACTAAATAATCACAATAACAAAATACAATCAGAGAAAGAGAGAACATAGCGGACACCATTCTATCACAGTCTTCCTTCCAAATTAATAACAACTGTTAGAAACAGAAAAAAGCCTCACAATGACAGCACCATCCTCTGCAATATTCTCACAGTTCCTACAGGACAGCACTCCCATAAGACACAAGAAAATGGGTACCTACAAATACGTACGTAACAAATTACTGAATTACAATCAAAAACTTAACCGAAACAAACCTTATACTACAAGAATTCAACATCAAACCAAACTTACAATTTACCATGTAAAAGGAACAGAACAACAAAATTAATTTGCTCAACATTACAATACAGGGAACAGAAAGGTGCCTATCTTACAAAATATCCAAATGCATGGATTTCCCCTGTACAACATATAGGTAAACAACAACAACAACAAAAGTACTTCAGATCAAAGCACAAGAACAAAAAGACAGAAAAACGGAGGAAACAAACCATCTCATACCCATACACCAACAAAATACACAACTAGAACAGCAGCACCAGGTAAGAAAAGAAACCCACATAGGCACCCCTCAAAAACACACAAGTTCAGATCACACAGAGAACAAATTCCACAACTGCCTTAATTCCCCAGATAAATATACCTTTATAATTAATGTTATTACTTTAACTACAACTTTAATTATATAAGACTTAATACAAAAAGAGGCATTACATAGAACATAAAAACTGGAAATAACACTGTAATTGTATAAATACTGTGGGGGGGGGGATGTACCGAGCACTAGCAGATCGGAGAAAAATCTGGATATAAGAAAAGCTATACTTACCTAAATGTTGCCACGAAAAGTACAAAACGTGTAGTACTTAATACATGGCTTACACCGTAGCTAGACTAACACTCAGGTGACGGAAATATAATAATAAAGGATTACAAGAATGAAAAAAAAATCGTCTCCCCTGGAAACAATTTATTAATGGCAACACTAAATTAAAATAATGCCATTTTGCAGTTAAAACCATAAACCACATTCAAATTCAAACAGTCGATGCAGCATTGTGCATTTGGTTAATCTAGGAAGTGTATTCAGCTCTACATGCCTTGCTTAAAATCAAGAGCGATCAAGACCACGATAACAGACGATGCCAGACGAACAACTCTACATCGCAATCAAAATAGACTAGCAATGCTACCAACCAGCAACGGAGAACTACAATCACGCAACAGAGTTGACTTACATGTATATACGCGGAACAGTAAACACGCACAAGCAGTTAATAAGGACAGACACCGGCGAGGGAGTCACGGGCGATCAGAATTGCCTAATCTGCTTCACCAACCATCAACACAACATGACAATGCTGACGATGCTGAGTGCTTAGTCTACCACTGAGTACAAAGCGCCAATGAGTGGGACCAAAATTAGGATGATTATCTATCT
>NW_019772481.1:0-1476 GCF_002891405.2 Cryptotermes secundus | reverse complement strand
CACAATCATAAATCCACTATATTCTCAAGACATCAATTATTTTATAATTATCAGTAAAATACACTCACATTAATTATATTAAAAAACAGACAACTACGTAGAAGATTTTATATGCAGGGCAGTAGGGATTTCTACTAACTTTAATAATAGGTTGTAACTATATCTGATTCATGTAAGGATTGAAAACCTTTTAAAATTATTGTTTGGCATCATACTTGAAATATTCCAGGGCATGTGATGAAGAAATTTGGTCCCCCAGGATTTCAGGAATCTCTTAATTTGTCATTTGACAGATATCTACAGTTTTTGTAAATTAGACATCGAAGAGACTCATTAATTGCTAAAAAGTTTTTACAAACTTTGAACAGAAATTTCAAAGTTTGTCTGCAGTGTTCAGAATTCCTTGACTACAGAGTGGGTTTCCTCTGATGGCATAATGCGTGTTGAAGAAATGTGGTGACCAGTAAATATAAGTTCCTTGAGACTAGACTTATATTTATCAGAGACTAATATGTATCCTGCATCCGGCTTCTTCATCTTTCCCATATGCAACCCTATCATAAAGAAAATTTAATGCCATTGACATTTTCAAAGCACCTGCCCAGCAATTTTCTGATATATTTGAGGTGCACAGTTTGCTCCAGAAACAAGTCTTCTATACTGAAACATATCTTTCTGTGTTTGAAATTCCTTAATTGCCCCATATTTTAGGGGCCAGATCAGTTTGAGGATAAGATTAAAATCCTGGTAGGTAAATGCTGTGCTGCCATTAAGATCCTACAGTATTTTTTCTGCTCCAGGTACTGGGCATTGCTCTCTAAGTACTGTGAAATCTGCCATCCTCATGTCAAGCCTATGGAGTCATTGAGTTATAGCTGCAAAATGGGACACCCAGGTTGCAGTTCCCAATGCCATTTTCCTAAACTTTCCACTGTACATCTTTCTAAAGGCCCTTGGAGTCTAAATGACACTCTCCTCACATACTAAACCTGTGATTTTACACAAGGGTTAATTAGTTAATTAGTTGTTCTTCTGCACAATTCACATCCATCTGATTTGACTTATCTCTCACAGATTGAATATTCATACAAATGTTAACCAGATTACTCGTATCTCTCACCATTCACATTGCACATTCATTTCCCAAGGCTGGACATTTCCTAACTTACCTGAATGGCCTCAATATTCACAAGATTTCTTGTATCAACATCTCAGTCTGTTAACTGTATCCAAAGAGACTATTGAAATGCTATGGAGTTGTTGCACCACATTGTCATGGAAGTTTATTTGATCTGAGTTATAGCTTGAGACAGGGGGCCTTAAGATCCTTCAGATCAGTCTACTTCTCTCTGTTTCACATGGTTCATTCAACTGAAGAAGAAGCAATTGCTCACAATCTGTACCACTTTTTGGTGGGCATAGGCAGAACTATTTCTACAGCAACATATTGTCCTAGGGAATTTGTATTTCCAACTA
>NW_019772480.1:0-387 GCF_002891405.2 Cryptotermes secundus | reverse complement strand
AAAAAAAAAAAGGTTAACGAAGACCTATTCATTACAGAGTAAAGCGATATAGGTTCATCACTGATACAGGAAACATTCATAAACATAACATAAATGATATAAAACATTAACCCTTTCACTCTTATGTTTGAAACAGTTCTGACTTAACAAAAAGCATGTCGCACATTGCGCATAAACTGTTTCACCAAATATACAGAGTTGTTAACAATTGTTTTTGTTTGTTTCTAGAAATTCGTCAAGAAAGAAAATGAGACAAGAACCAAAATTATGTTTTAAGTACCAACTCAATATTAAATTTTAACTGCAATGCAGAATAATGTTCCTCTACATCTAAGCTGTAGGTATTTTACGTTACAGAAATACATATTTACATGAGTTGGAACAAAA
>NW_019772479.1:0-551 GCF_002891405.2 Cryptotermes secundus | reverse complement strand
TGTAACTTAAGGTACAAATATGTAATTTATAATTACTTCTTCCAACAGTGATGAATCGGTTATGTGTTGTGGAAGTCGTCTTTGAACATGCACTAATCCCACATGTTTACGAGACGGAACAAATTTATTTATATGTGTAAGTTTACTAGAAACAGTCCTAAAACAAATCGCCATTCCAGACGTTCTACTGCAGTTAAAAACGCAGTACTTTCGTGATCTTATTCATACAAAATAAATATTACCCATGCCCACTTCGTTGCATCTGATCTCGATTTACAGAATGGGAATGAAGTTAACGTCTAATCTGCCGATTTTGTATATCGATTTATCGATCTCTCACGATCTTCGAGGTCAGTTGAACCTCGATCACGTTCGTTGGGTTCTTTGGGATTTTGGGATCCTCAGTTAGATAGGTAGTGGCCTAACGCTACGTCAAAGGCAGTTGAAGGCATCAAAGGGGTCAAAGGCCTCAAAGGTAGAAAGTAAATTCGTAAGCAAAGTGTCACAGATTTTTATGTTTGGTGTGTATATTTAACGACACTGTCAATATG
>NW_019772478.1:0-343 GCF_002891405.2 Cryptotermes secundus | reverse complement strand
GAATTATATCTTTTTTCTGACACTTACTGCTTTGTATTTTGGGTAAAATTATCTCTTGTATTATTTAGCCTTAACTTAGCAGACTGGTAATTTTCCATATCACCTAGGACTAGGCTTTGAAATAAGGGGGCTGATTGAAGCATTATTTTATTGTTTGCAGATATTGGCAATGGAGGATGTTCACACCAGTCCATGCCCTCAGTCCATGGATGATATCAACACTGCAGTAAATTGGGCTTATACGACTTTGGAGCATGACCAGCAATTGCCATATGTGCATGCACCTGGATTTGAAATCACCAGCATATTGAGGGAGAGTCCTGATGTTGCCACTCTGATAGAA
>NW_019772477.1:371-450 GCF_002891405.2 Cryptotermes secundus | reverse complement strand
TTTTTATCACCAAAATCTCCTTCTGAGCCCCCAGAGTCCCTCTGAAGATAGATGCCTGAGGAGCAGTAGGATGCACACC
>NW_019772477.1:0-245 GCF_002891405.2 Cryptotermes secundus | reverse complement strand
GTGGATCTGCCACTGTGGCTGGAGTGGCCTCTGTTCTTGTGCGAGGAGTTACTTATATTGGTGCTGTGACAGTATTCGCCATGTGCCATAGAGGCAGGTTCGGTTGCTACAGGAATCATTGCCTCACTGAACCTGGGCATTGAAAAAACATCTGTCATTACTTCTATGCTGAAAATTTAGGAATGTGAAATTTGTATGTGATATTCTGTAACTTTCTAAGGTCATACTGAACTTGCAACCATCAT
>NW_019772476.1:331-695 GCF_002891405.2 Cryptotermes secundus | reverse complement strand
ATTCCCAGGTAATTTCCTTTTGTTTTTGTTTTTTCAGACCATTTATAATATATTTTTACATTTTCATAGATGTTAAAGCTTTGAGGGGATTCATTATTGAGACACCAATATGGCAGTGAAATTACAGTCGACTGGTTTTTGTGTTTCACGGTTTCAGTGGAGGGGCCGATTACCGTCAACTTGTCAGAGCAGCACATAAACCTACATGGAGCAGCGCTGCGATTGCATGCTGTAGAAGGAAGACGGTGGATATACTTTGGTAATTACCTTTTCTATTTAGAGATCATTTTTAATATAATTATTATCTCATTTTCATACCTGCATTAGCGCGGAGGGAATTCATTATTTAGGCACCAGTATGGCA
>NW_019772476.1:0-230 GCF_002891405.2 Cryptotermes secundus | reverse complement strand
ATTCTTGACAAGCCTTCTGGAGACCAGGCATTTCCCAGAGTTGCTCATGGCCTGACAACCATGATGTAAGGGAAAGCACTGGTACGTGACAGATCGTTGGGTGGATGAGGGTTGGTGCAGAGTTGGCATGGGGTGGAATGGCATTGCGACTGCAGCCCAGAGAAGGAAAGAAAACAGAGCCCCCCAGGACATGTTTGAATATTCTTAGGTGATTTCTTTTTATTTTTTGT
>NW_019772475.1:0-378 GCF_002891405.2 Cryptotermes secundus | reverse complement strand
AAAACATGAAGCAAAGACATAACAGGCTCTGAAGAGTATTTATTACAGNATCCCACCCATTAGGATCCAAATATCCTCACATACATCAGAATGTTTATATTTGCTTCAGTCTATATAATTTTTGGATACAGTGAATGTAAAATATTGTCAGATATTCTAAACCCTAATAGAATTTTCAAGTACCACTGCATGGATTATGTTACACTCCAACAAACTGATTCATATTGCTTTCACTATGCTGCAACCCATCTGTCTTTACCTTAGCCAAGTTATGGCAGTCATACTTCCATAAACTTGTATTACAGAATTCTACATCACTACGATGCCTAAACCGTCCACTGTGGCTTGTCAGATGATTGAGGAATTAGCTGCCAAGAA
>NW_019772474.1:0-910 GCF_002891405.2 Cryptotermes secundus | reverse complement strand
AGTCTGTCTCCCCTGTTAAATCTCCTTCCTATTTCTTCCGCTCTCCTCTTTCCTCATCCTTGACCTTGTATTATATACCCTTCTTCTCATATCGCTCTTTGTGTCATTTTGTCATTACATTCACATGGTCTCTGTTTGGTCACAATTCCACGTTCACAATTGCCAGCACAAACACATGAAAAAAAAATGTAATATTGTGAAAACAAAGACAATTGAGTTTAGAATTGGCACTTCCAGAACACAAACTGATCACGATGGCACAGGTCTCCTCCACATTTGGAACAAGCACTGAACCCTTTTCCCCACAGTTCATGGCTCTAACATCATAAATCGGTTCTCAACTTTGAACTCAAAATCTGTGAAGTGTGCCTGCTTCTGTAATTAAATTTCAGTGCCAGCAGTCTGAATCTTAATTTCTTCCTCACAGCTGTAAATCTTCACACTGCTCACTTCCTTTTCACATACAACACACTGACTGTTCACGTTTGAATCAAGTGTACTGCACCTGAACACACGCACTCAGATATCATGCTTAAAGTCCATGGCATTCAAAGAACCTCAGAGTGCTGTCATGTTTAAGGGAAATCTGAACACTTGCAGGACTTGTGTTAGACGACACAAAGAATGGGATCACCTGTATAACCCTCAGAGGATAATATGGTGACAAGTATTATATAGACCTTGGAACACACAGCCTTCATACATGCCATTCTCACTGTAGGAGTTTGGACATTCCTAAGTCAAAGAGTAACATTACAGGAAGCAAACTGTTTGGTTGGGCCTGTTGTCAGTATGAACGTGCATAGAAGTATTCATGCTGGAAATCTTGGAGAAGATTGTCTCTACAGTTTCAAGGACTATGCAGGAAAAGGAAGATCTTTGGATGGATTGCAGCTGCAATTAGGAGCAA
>NW_019772473.1:300-435 GCF_002891405.2 Cryptotermes secundus | reverse complement strand
ACAAATACTGAACAGAGACTTACAGTGAGAAGTTGCAGGATTTATGTATCTTATTTTCATATTTCAGTTTTATAATTGGTAGTGATTAATAAGTCTGTTGGGTATACTTGAAAACTACACAAAAATCAATGGAGT
>NW_019772473.1:0-289 GCF_002891405.2 Cryptotermes secundus | reverse complement strand
AAAAAACTGGAAGACTTACCTCATCATCGTTAACACAAACAAAACTGAGTCCATTGGACAGATTTTGTTTTGTTGGTGTGAACTGAACATCATTCTGTGAAGGCATCTGCTCAGTCCTATCATCAAAATTTGTTACATCCATGTTCTGCTGGAAGACTGTGCTACTCACATCACATGCGCTTGATGCTGTGGTTCTGTCAGCAAGGTGTTCCAATATTTGTCTCCATTAAAATTGGAAATAATAAAAAAAGAAACAAACTCAAAACACACTTTGCACTTTATTCAGCGT
>NW_019772472.1:0-1164 GCF_002891405.2 Cryptotermes secundus | reverse complement strand
TCATGGCCTTTTGATTCAATACTAGTTTTAATCTCATTTAAGTCTTTTGTCGGATGGACTTTTTTTTAAGACTACTCTAAAGCTTCTATCTTGTTTTGGTTTATATGAGTAAAATTCAGTTTTTTTGTCAATTAGGGATTTTAGGATCATACTGTAAACTGTACTTTCTAAGGGCTGTACTTTGACTTGATCAGAGCTCAGAGTTTTGATGTTATATTTTTGGTCTGCTATCTCATCAAGTAATTCGATTAGAGGTTTGATGTTTTTGACACCTGCGATGAATATAGGAGGGGGTTTAGGTTCCCTGGTTTTTGAACTGTCTTCTTGTACTGAGTCCATTTCTTCTTCTGAGAGGGCACGGTACCTGTTACTAGTTGACACTGCCTCTCCGAGCCAGTAGTCGTTCACTTCATGATCTCTTGCTCTCTTCCCGNCCTGGCGCGTGGAACAGTTTGCCAGTCGTTTCCTTGTTTGGGTAGAGCTGGAAAATTGTGATTATAATACTGCATTTGGTTGGTCATTTGCACGTTCTGTTGAGGTTGACTGCAATACATGATGGGCTTCTGAGAGACACCTTGTTGAGTTGCAGGAGGCTGCATGTATGATGTGGGTATCGGCATGTTTATATATGATGATGGTGTATTATGATCTGTGTAATCGTTCATGTTTCATGGTGGTGAATGTATATAGTTGTTGGCGTAGGCCATGGCCGCGGCCATGCACTTATATAGTAATATGCACTAGAAGATTGTTCCACTTTTATCAAGGATTATCGAGAATATAAACAAGATTGAACACTCCAATATATAGTTCACGTAATCATTCACTCACTATGCCCACTTAGACTTTAAGTCTACATAACTACAAACACTGCTCTTCGGAGCAACGACATATACATGTCCGCACCACATAGGACTTCTCGTCCAACTCCCCAGCCTAATTGAAGAGTGTTAATTCTCCAATACTTGTGTGTCTCGTAATCTCTACTCTTCTTCTCGCCTGTCATCCGGGGATCAACCCCTTTAAATACTAAAGGATGATGCAATATCCTGGAATCTTCCCCTTCGAGAATGTTCCCAAGCTCTCGCTATAGTTGCTGCATGATGTAACACTCTAGAATGCAGATCCTTCTTGAAGCTTCTTTTAATTGTTTTTCTGATTGAG
>NW_019772471.1:0-500 GCF_002891405.2 Cryptotermes secundus | reverse complement strand
CCAGCAGGTCAATGACTTTGCTACGAAAGTGTTCTGGTCTTGCTGTGTGATTTCGTGGGCAAATATGTTGTATTGATGGTAACTCATTATTTAGAATGAAACGCATCCACTTGCGTACGAGAATTCTTACCTCAAAATCATTCGCGTGTTCTAATCCGCTCTCTCTCGTTTTCACGAGTCCTAGAATGCGATGGACCGCATTGATGATTTTCCCTCCGAAGCAGGCGTTTGAATAACTTGCAGCCCTCAGGAGGCGGAGTTGGTTGCAGATGCTGTTCAGCAGTCTTCGACATCGAATTAATATCGACTGGTCCACTGGTGAGGGAGATTTAGGGTCAGTCGAATTATATTCTGCTCTCCAGGTTGAGCCCGACCCACTTTGCATAGTATTCGCAAGAAGTGCATTTTCTTCTTTCAGGAGAACGACCAGCTGACTTTCAACACAAATCTGAAGTTTGCTGAACTGCCTATGGAGTATACGGTTCCCAATGTCTCTGAAC
>NW_019772470.1:0-821 GCF_002891405.2 Cryptotermes secundus | reverse complement strand
ATTTCGAATATTTTTTGTTGGACAAAGATTTGAAGTTAGGTGTCAACATTGTTGAAATGAGCGGGCTTCCTAAATTGTGTATTTACATGTTCAAAAATCGTGTTGTAAAGCGCTACTTATTTTATAGAGAGAATAACACACACTGTGGTACCTGGGCACAAATACATATGGAGGAACTTTTGAATGTATCCAGGTAGGAACTATGGGATTTATCAGACATAGTGAAGGGTGCAGTATTCTAAAACTGACCTTGAAACGTCATGTGAAAGTTCTAAGGGGGTATTCAGAGAACAGATAGATGGATCGGAGTCCCACATAAATACCTGAAGTGGAAACGGAAATCACTGCTTATATTGCGAAGTTAAAATCTTCTTGTTTTGGCACAACATTCACCGATTGTAGGAAGTATACATATGAAGCAGCAGAAGAGAATGGTTTGAGGCACGTATTTAACAAGTATCTGAAGAAGGCTGGCAACTATATCACAGTTTTACGATGCGTCATCACGGCAGGAAGAATGTAGGGAGAAAGGTGCATTGGCATCCAGTGGATAATAGTACACATGTCAATTTTGAAGCAACAAGAATTCGCAAACAAATCTACATCTCTCTGTAATCTAGTGGAGGCCTCCTTAATTTAGCACTAATTATCGGTTGCTCTTTTAAGGAACTAAGCAGGGTTTTTTATCGAGTTCTTTCGACTATTCAGTAAGTCAAAAAGAATTAAGTGTCATAAGTGATGTGTAGTTGTAGTTTTCAGTTGACCAAAAATTCCATTTAGTCTGCCAAGTTGCCAGATGTTATATATGCATGTATAGATCA
>NW_019772469.1:0-502 GCF_002891405.2 Cryptotermes secundus | reverse complement strand
TACTTCCCACACCTGGACGTAATTGTAGCAACTGCAACTCTTCTCTGACAATTGAAAATGCAATTATGCAGAATACAAGCTATGCTGCATGTCTGTGAGCTAGCGCACATACATTAAATATGGTTTAATACATAACAATCAACAGTGGCACCACTAACACTAACACCATCACTAACACCACCAAATATAGTCTGTGATATTGAAAGTGTAGTCAATTTTCTCTAAGATCACTAACACTGACAACTCCAACTCCATCTGACACCACAGAGCAGAATACGTTTCGAAATGTGTACAGCCACAATCAAGCTCACGTACACAGTATCCCGGCCGAGAATCCATTTGAGCACCTCCATATCATCCAGTCAGTTGACACACCATACAGAGTGAGTGTGATTTACTGACATCGCCATTAAGTAGCAAGTAACTACAGGAAAATGATTTGTTTCCATTACCCAGCACTGACCAACGCAGTTACGAGCCATCTAGAAATGTGTGTGATTAA
>NW_019772468.1:0-823 GCF_002891405.2 Cryptotermes secundus | reverse complement strand
TAACTATTGTCAGTGAATCATACAAGTCAATATATGAGGTATTTTAATTCAGTGTTAAATTGAAAATCATACTTCATCGCTACTTTAGCAGGCGCTGGAAGCCNAACTTACCGGGAACAGCAAAGTGAATTTCAAGGGGGTTACACAGAAGCCGTATTTCTGTGGAAGAGTATTGAACCTCTGTACCAGAAGCGGCACGCCTTTGTCCAAACAACTCTCCAGGCACTGTGCTTTTCTCAGGTCTACAAACAGCACTCATTCCTGTTCATCTTCTAGGTAGGACAGAACCTTAAGGTAAACATATCTTTCCATAGTAATCTAAGACGTCCCAGCTTGCAAACATATGCACTAGTAGTTAATGAAATTGTACTAAACAAATTGTTTATCTCAGCTACTGACATAGCTCTTTCAATGAATGACTAATATACCTAANAAAAAAAAAATAATTTTCTGTCATACTCACCCACCCGCTCAACTCAGGCAGCATACTTCCTGACTGTTAATGAAATAGCAGACCCAAGAATTAACGAACCAACAGGCTGATAGTTTTCATCATACTTTCAACATTGACGTTTATAAGCTGATTGTCTTTATTAATTTTCATAACTACATCCTTCCTTGTGCTAATTTTCATATCAAAGTTTCATAATGTTTATATCCTTGAAACAGTGTCATGCACATAAATTATCACCTTATAACATAATGGTGCTTTCTGAATGTTCACATTTATAAGTGTCACATTTCAACCAGTGTCAACTGTACCAGGGAATAACTACTTTGTTATTTTCGTCATCGTTTTTGAAAATATGCTGTTTTTAAAGTA
>NW_019772467.1:0-698 GCF_002891405.2 Cryptotermes secundus | reverse complement strand
CTAGAACAACAAGGGGAATAGGTCCCACTCAGAACAAATAGGTAACGCTTCAACAATAGGGAGTGAAACAATATTAAAAAGGGCATACACTTGCAAAATGAAAAGTGCCATACTCAGTGACAGTGAACCGGAAGAAAGAAGAAAATACTTTCAGTTGATAAGAACTGTTATTAAAACACTTTATGGAACTGTAATACAAACAATGTACATACAATCGCAAAGCTGTGAGAGCTAACCAAGGAGATGATGGGGAATGCATGTAAACTTTGTAATGTTTCTTTTTCAGATGTATTTGTAATAACCAAACTATAATTTTGTAAACAAAATATTTTTTTGTACAAGTATATAGCTGCACAATATTTTTTTTTGTAACCAATATCATATGATGGTGTTTAAAGTAACGATGGTTACCAGGCATATGGGCCATGTAAAGGAAAGAATAAGTGGAGTAAAGCTCCATTATGATACATTGTATAATAATGTTAAATTACTGTAGACAAAATATTGTATCATACTTATTAATCAAAAGTAACAGAAAATTAACCAACGACACTGGCTAAAATTAATAAAAATCTGTATTAAATTTAAGTTTAAAAGGATAACTTTATGTAAAAAAAAAAATATTATTAGTGGTAAAGGATTTAAAACCCTGGAGAGATAAAGGAATTGAAGTACTAAAAGAAAGAAGCGTTATAATA
>NW_019772466.1:0-335 GCF_002891405.2 Cryptotermes secundus | reverse complement strand
GGAATAAAAACTGAAATATCAGCTGGGCAAATAAAGTTTGAACTTTTGTGGATGTGGAATAAAAACTAAAATATCAGCTGGGTAAATGAAGTTTGAACTTAAGAAAAAACTAGGACACTTCTTGTGGATGTGGAATAAAAACTGAAATATCAGATGGGCAAATAAAGTTTGAACTTCAGGAAAAACTAGGACACTTCTTGTGGATGTGTTATAAAAACTGAAATATCAGCTGGGCAAATAAAGTTTGAACTTCAGAAAAAACTGGGACACTTTTTGTGGATGTGGAAATAACATTGATGTGGCCATCTATTAAAAAACATAAGAAAATTGATGAT
>NW_019772465.1:0-715 GCF_002891405.2 Cryptotermes secundus | reverse complement strand
ATAACTTACTGCTTTTGGTCTCACCTTACCTTGTTATTCCCCATCAAATTCCATTTTTACAATATATATACATTTCCACATACAGATTTTGGGGCAAATAAATATACCACAAATTCAGTAAAACAAATCTTACATAAAAACTTTCAATCACATTCATAATTAAGGCTAATTAGTTTAGACAGTAGGACTGCAAACTGTCTGTATTTGATCTAATCAATACATTTCTATTAACTACACAATGGGGGATAGAGTAACTGCAAATATAATTTAACAATCTCATCTGCAACCCTGTACTGAAGTAATGGGAATCACTGATGCTATGATACAAAATCTGATGATGATGATGATGATGATGATAGTGATGATTATGACTCTGGTACAACAAAATTATATTCAGCCAGATTTCTGTGATAGAAACTTCAGGGTTGAACAAAGTTAACAATCAAACTATCAAGTGACATGCAAACAAGCATCTTTAATGAATGAGTTAACCACTTACCAAATTCACCAAGCATTCAGTGGCAAGACTGACTTAACTATACAAAAGCAATTATGACCAAATGCTGACAGAGAACCTTGTACTTTGTGTTTGTACAATGATAATTGGGTATATTACAAAGAAAGTTCTCTGCAATACAAAAGGAAGTATAAGAAGGGCATTAAACAACTCAAATTACTGGTTCAGACTGAATTTATCCCTACAATGATACATTCT
>NW_019772464.1:0-828 GCF_002891405.2 Cryptotermes secundus | reverse complement strand
AGGTGGGGCTTAGCCCCTTTAGCCCCTAATGACGCACCGCCCCTGATTAAGAATTCTATTTTCTTAAATCATGGGCTGAAACGTGAAACATTAACACGATAAAGCAGAGCTATATAAGATCATACCGAATGAATAAAAACAACAGAGACAAAACCACAAGTATCATGGAAGTAATTTATGATATACGCGCATTCTATCAGCAGCGAAGATTTACAACTTAGAAATTTTTTACTTATCTAGAAGCACTTCTTGTCAGAAAGCAATGCTCATTATTAGTAAACGAGAGTGACAGAGAACACACCATACAGCTATCCAACAGCCATCTTTAATCACTGACATAGTTCCGGTTTCTATTGATTTTCACCGCAATCAGGACATAGTGATATCACCACAGACGTATTCTTCTGTTTACGTACTTCCATCAATTAACTGAAGACACTGGTGACGCAAGTGAGCACTAATTACTCAATATGTAAGACAATTGTGTTGAGATGGCTGTTGAAAATTCATCTTCATAGAACCCCTTGCCTCTGTGATATCGCATGCATAACTATCAGCTGATTATGTCCTACGGAATTCGTAATTCCAAATATTCCTAGCAGGGCGGACTTTATAAGTTTTCGAAGTCGTTGGAGGGGGTCTCTTTCTGCTTGAGGTATCAGCATTAAAAATCATGTCTAAAACTTGAGCTCGAATTGTGAGTTACTGATATATCGGTATCATAAAGTAAGTGACTTGTTTTATTTGCTACAACGTTTACTGTAAAAGGCGAAAGTGAGAATAGCTCTACATATTTTGGGTGGGCTTCGGTGCTTTTGTGATGATCTG
>NW_019772463.1:0-270 GCF_002891405.2 Cryptotermes secundus | reverse complement strand
GCTTCTGTGCCTTAACAGTGTATTTGTGTCATTTGGTATTCTACTCACATGCGTCTTGGCACAGTGGTTCTTTTGGAGGGGGATGGCTATCTGGTTTGGAATCCTGGCTGCCATGAGTTTCCAGGCCCTGTGGTTCCTACCTGAGAGCCCACATTGGCTGGCCACTTACAGAGAGGAGGAGGGAGGATCTGTTGAGGCAGCAGTCAGGTGAGTAGCAAGTGCTACGATTTCTGACAAGCAAAGGGAATAATGAAAACAGTAACTGAGGAC
>NW_019772462.1:0-353 GCF_002891405.2 Cryptotermes secundus | reverse complement strand
ATATTCAGAGATAACTAGCAATGCATATTCCTAGGGCCACTGGAAAGCTGTTCCCATAAACTCACTGCAACTCATATAGCAGACATTACATAACTCCTAAGTATACAGACACATGAACTGTGAAAACAGTAGCTGTCCCAAAAATAACGAACAGTTAACAGTTTTTCCTATGAAAATATTAATCTGACCTATGCAAAGAACCCCGCATGGTTCTTGATATTACATCAACTGAAAATACATGCAAGATGTTATGATGACTTACTTGTAGGATGGCAGCCAATCAATTCCTGCTTCCGTCAATACCCCTAGTGGTCTTTCCTCAGCCACAGGCAATTGTGCAGGAATGGAGGAGG
>NW_019772461.1:0-784 GCF_002891405.2 Cryptotermes secundus | reverse complement strand
TTTTAGTACAAATTAAGGCAATATTCTTAACCAGTACGTTCTTCCACATTTTATTAAGATGGAGTCCGTGCCTTGTAAAGGGAGCTCTATTTAAATCATGGTGTAATAAAGTAACATGCTTAAAACCTTTGGTACATTTCACTACTTTCCTATTAAAAACTTTTATCTCATCATTCACACATGACCAATTTTCCAGGTCGCACCTATGTGGAATATTCAACAGAACAATATTTGTATGAGAATTAGTTTTGATAAAATTCAATATATTTCTTAATGCTTCTCTAGAATGATTGTTTCCTATTTCTTTAGTTCCACCTGAAAAAACTATTATGTCATTAAGTGTCAAGGATTCAACCACAGACTCTGCCATGGTAGATAAGTTACTTATGTCAGCTCCTGGCTTGACAAATCCTATTACTCTGGACGTTTTAGTTAAGTTGTCTTTGATCTTATATACACAGTCTCTAATATGGCTATCACCAATGAATAAAATTAAATGTTTAGGCTTATCAACTAAAAGATTCTGCTCTAGACTTGCGTTTTTGTTTGAAATTTGCATGTCAGTATCACTGTCACCACTTTTAACTGCAGACAAATCGTTTTCTGAAAACTTTGAATAAGTATTACAAGGGACACAACCATTCACTATCACAGGGATATGAAATTCTGGCAACAGGTCTTCTGCTTTCTTGTATCTACTAGTCCTTGACGAAATATGTGCCTTTGCAGTTGAATCTTCGTTCGTTGCATTAGATTTGTGACTTCTCATCTTACTCTTCTCGAT
>NW_019772460.1:0-634 GCF_002891405.2 Cryptotermes secundus | reverse complement strand
TGACATTATATGTTGCAAAACCCGGAATAATTAACCCTTTCTGCCCGAGTGATTCCAATTGGAATCGCTAACTCTCTTGGCTTTTGAAGCCCATATTACGCGGCAAATGATTCCGGTTGGCATCGTACGTTATAGTTCCGTTCTTTGCCGACAGATCGTAGCAGTTCTTTGATGGGTCGCTATCGATTGTTCATTCCATGCTACTGATCGCTCCGGACCTCCGGTCCGCTCCGGACTACTCTGTGCCTTCTGTTCAGCTCATGTAGGAAAGGAAACGAGTTGATGGTGTCTTAAATTCTTTATTGTGATTATAATGGTTAGAGAAACGGAATAGTAGCTGTAATGAGCGTGTTGAATGAAAGTATATGGTTAGGTTGTATTGAAATATTTTTAATTTTGCGTATTTATGACGGGAGTGTAGAGGAACACGAATCGTTTGGCTGTTCGGTATTGAGGTTAGGTTATGTTACCAGGCGTGGTAGCTGTTAAAAGAAGTTTCACATTCATTTCCATTAATCGGAAATTATTTGCCATTATATGTAATTATAATAATTAATTAACTTAGGTACTGGCAGTCAGTGTCTCGGATTATTTCTTCAAGAAGTGATGCATGAATAATTTGTAGTTACTATAG
>NW_019772459.1:0-2050 GCF_002891405.2 Cryptotermes secundus | reverse complement strand
ATGTAGAGAAATGTGTGATATTTTCAGAGATGAATTAATAATGAGGTTTTTTCCCGACTGCGCATTTGATGTGCGAAATCAATTCGTGTATGTTGAATTTTTGAAGAGAAATCAACGTAAATAGTGTCTGAAAGTTTAGATCCGGTTGTAATTTATGTAGTACGGCCATTAATTTACACGCAACTCAAATCAAGTGTAAATCTGTCTACAAATGTAGCAGTATTGAAGGTTTATATGGTTCAGTATGATTTGGAACATTTCTTAGTTGAGAGTTTTGAAGAAAGAATAGAAGGATAAATTTTATGTGACTCCAGTTTGCATGGTAACACTGTCTGCGGCGAGACGAGCTATGCAGCAATGCATAATATCGAGATAAATGCAATGGCAAAGATCTCATACGCAAAAATTAACCTCCTTTTTTCCAACTTGTGCTGCGTATCTTCCACAACCTACACGTAGATTTGTATAGTTGAATATGATTATGGCTGAGGCATTAATGTCACATTTGGCGGATATATGGTCTGATACACTGCATAAAATTAATTACAGTACACTTGGAAATTACTTCCGTTTGGGTCGGAATTTACGCCCGGATCATAAAGAAATTGACCGTGTCTGCATTAAGAAATATCGTGTATTCCGAATCTCAGCACAGAGCACGTGGAATCTCGGTCATTAATTAACAAATTCGGTGAATGTTATTTGCGGAGGTTATCAGTTACACATTCATTAGATCCTTGCAAAGTGTGGTAGTAAATTGTGACTTACTGTTTCTGTTGAAGACCAGAGATATTTTTTTTCTTCAGTCCTGTTCCTGTACTGGCTCTTGAATAAACTTCTAATCAGCATCTAACTCGTAACTGGTCTCTGCATAGGATTAGACAGTCTGGAAGAAGTGAAATGCAAAATTAAAAATTAAAAACGTGTGCTTCACAAATACATGTTATAAACGTTGGACCCTGTTTGGCCAAGGAAAGGTGCACTTACAAGATAGCAATAAAGAACACTGTCCAATTAAAATTTCGCGAAAATATTTTCGTTTTCTGGTGAGAGTTCGTCAGTCAAGTGAGTTTAGTTTTTCGTGAAATTGAATCTGGTAGCTCTGGGGGGAACGAAGGCATTGAATGAAAGACGGGTCTACGTATTTCCCTTTCAGCGAACCGTTATAAATGTGATGTTGAAGTTTAGTGTTGTTTTACTCGGGTACTTTCGTGTCGAAATATTATTGCGACCGAAACGTCCTTGCTGAATACATATGTTGTGTGGTAGCTTTAGCTTTCGTCCTCCTCATGCTCTTGGTATTATGTTGGATACTTTTACTTTCAATATTAGGTCACGAGGTAGCACTGTGCATTTATTTGCTTGTTAAGTCGCTTTTCAGCTTCCCTTGCAAAGTGGATTAGGAATTTAACGAAGCCCGTGCAGTATGAATTGTGTTCTAAGTTGATTAAGATATGTGATTCAGAATTAAATTTTGAAGAACATTGCAATGATTTCGTGAGAGGGGTAAAATATTTCGTTGCAAATGCTCGGTTTGAATTTGTAACGCCCATTCTGAAGTGTGGGCGGAAGGCAAGCAGATTTAAATGACATGCACCTTTCCTTGNTGTTAAATGAGCTAGGGACCTTGTTTTAGACGAATATCCTGAATTGGAAGACAATCTCGTCTCCAGATCGCGTAACAATGTAATGGTCCCCTTTTTCTATTGCAAGCTGCAGCTGATCCAAAATACCTAAGAATCGGCCTGGTTCCCCCCTCCCTCACGTAGTCCTAGTAATTTAGAAGCAAGTATCCTATGAAAATGTGGAAGAGTTGCAGCTTGTCAGGCCAAAACGAAAACATGAAAGACGTTGCTGTGAGAACTCAAGTCGAGTTTGGTGATTTGTCTGTCTGCTGAGATGGAAGAGCTGATGGATTTAATCTGAAACAATTCAATCAGAACATGAGAATACCACGCAGTCCACTGTTAAATGAGCTAAGGACCTTGTTTTAGTCGAATATCCCGAATTGGAAGACAATCTCGTCTCCAGATCGCGTAACAATTTAATG
>NW_019772458.1:0-448 GCF_002891405.2 Cryptotermes secundus | reverse complement strand
AACATGATTCCTCCATAGTGTGTATGAGTTGAAATGCAGGATCTTAATGCAGTCCATTCTGCGATGGCAATGTTGTGTGTTGGTCTAGTTGAGTAAGAACTAGGAATACTTGGTAGTGTTTATCACTAAGAATTGCAATCAGTTCCTATACTCTCTGCTTTAGAACTGGTTTTGAATAGTAGAATATGGATTGAAACATGATCAGCCAGATTTCTTTCTCACATGGTGATGTTTAGTCATTTTTGTGTACGAATAATGCATGAGACATTGGCTGCTCTGGGTGCATGACCTTAATGGTGTTCTAAAGTTTGTGCCTCTGGGATTTTGGCCATCTGCCTTTTTTAGGTTGTTTCCGGTATAGTAATCAGTTGATTTAGTGGAAATCTGGAATCATAGTTGGGAGGGGAGAGGGGCTGGAGATATTGGTTTCCTTTTTCCTGCAGATCTG
>NW_019772457.1:280-445 GCF_002891405.2 Cryptotermes secundus | reverse complement strand
TATGAAATACTCTTTGTTGTTTTTGTTATAAATTCGTCATATAGGAAGAAGATATACTAGCATACAGTATCATGAGTCAGACATTCCTAACTAACCTACGAGGGTTGGAACTTTAATAGTGGCAACACTGCTGTAGAGACGCCATGCAACGGAACAAAATAATGT
>NW_019772457.1:0-200 GCF_002891405.2 Cryptotermes secundus | reverse complement strand
GTGATGAGAAGAACAGAGCCTCGTGTTAGCTGGTGGTCTAATGTAGTGTTGTCACAGTGTTTTCGAAACAGGAACAACGGAGTTGGATAAAGATTGAATGTGCCAGAGGCCGTACAGCACGACAGTGTCATCAAGGTCTTCAAGGGGCTTGCGGTGAATCTGCATTGCCTTACAGAAGAGTGGCAAGGTGGGTAAAAGCC
>NW_019772456.1:0-469 GCF_002891405.2 Cryptotermes secundus | reverse complement strand
TAATAAATGGGTACTAGTTTGTTTAATCTGTTCAAGAGAATGAGGAATCGGCCAGCTTCAAAACTTCCGTCCAAGCATCATAGCAGAACAAAACAGTGAAGCCCCGAGTGGTACTCTAGAGGTAGTCGGGTGGCTCAACTGCCTTTTTGCAATTGCTGAGCTCAGTAATTCATGTTTCCTTCATGACAGAATCCGATGAAGAAACTTGTTACTATAAGTGTGTTGGTTTATTGCAGGAGTTCCGATTAATAGGGCCAATGTGGATTCTGAGCAAATTCCCCGAGCTGGAGGCCTGACAGTCCAAAAAACCACTCTTTATGCCATGAGGCGAACAGTCTCTAGGATTCCTCGTCGTACACATCCTCAAGTCCGAGCGTAGTGAGACGCAGGCAGTGTTTGAAGCCCAGAGGAAAGAAGACATAGGCTTTAAGGAATTGCAACGAGGAGATGAGCGGAGTGGTGAGGTGTA
>NW_019772455.1:0-386 GCF_002891405.2 Cryptotermes secundus | reverse complement strand
TTGACGGTGCTTGCCTACAAAATAAAGATGCACTACCAACAGTCAGTCGCTGGTCTTCTTGAATCTAACAAGCATCTATATTTATTTCCCCCTGATGTTGTAAAATACCAAAATAATTATATTTCGTGTTTACTACTATGAAACTACAATGTGTGGTGTGTGGGTGGCTCTTGGCATATGAAATTACCTTAATTTCAGATTCAGTCACTTCAGTTATCATTTCTAGCTCAGATGCATTGTTTCCACAGGATTGGAATGATATCTTGGGTTTCATTTTCTTTGCTCCTCCAGCCCATTTCACTTGCAGCTGCATTCCATCCCAGAATCTTCATCTCCATAGTTGTTTCAACTGTATCGGAAGTGTTCGCATGATTTCCATGATGATG
>NW_019772454.1:0-755 GCF_002891405.2 Cryptotermes secundus | reverse complement strand
ACATACCTCATATCTGATCGATGCCAGATTAGCTCCGCTGTCCTTCGGCCCCCTCCTCAAGCTTCCTAGGACTGCTGCCAACTTCCAACAACACAAGAAAAACTCAGGCCTCCACTCATCCTCAACCATGCTCTTCCAGCCAGCTTCCCTGAGTCCAGAAATCCAGAGAAAACAAATTAAAGTTGTTCATACTCTTCTTACAAACAACATCCAACTCAACTTAGACACTTTATTATTTATGAAGTATATTAATTCAAATCTACAGGGCAGCAGTCTATAAAAGAGGATTCTTTAAAAGAAATCGCATGAATTAACTGCTGTTGCAAAAAAGAGTAGAAAACGTGAAACCCTGACAAAAAAAACAAGTTGAAAAGTCCTTCTATGTTTTTGCAGCTGTCAAAATGAGAGAATAATAATATTAAAAATGATCGCATATAAAAAGGAAATTACCTCAGAATAATCACATGTGTCCTCAGGGGCTCTGTTGTCCTTCCTTCTCCGGGCTGCAGTCGCAATGCCATTCCACCCCGTGCAAACTCTGCACCAACCCTCATCCACCCAACGATCTGTCACATCCCAGTGCCTTCCCTTGCGTCATGGTTGATCAGGCCATGAGCAACTCTGGGAAACGCCTGGTCTCCAGAAGGCTGGTGAAGATGGTTAAGCCAGTGGAAACGAGTTGGACTATTGGGCTGGTCTGACAAGTTGTCGTAATCGGCGGCCCCTCCACTCCACCCCTGAAAACCAAAATCCAG
>NW_019772453.1:0-475 GCF_002891405.2 Cryptotermes secundus | reverse complement strand
ATGAGCATCTTTACATGATAAACTGATATAAAACTAACAGAAGATGAATATACAGATATATGAATTGTGCCTGGAGTTAGTTATTTCTATTGAATTTCTTACCTTTTTAACTAATGTCAGTGAATCGTTTAAAAGTCAATATATGAGGTATTTTTAGTTCAGTGTTAAATTTAAAATCATACTTCTCCGCTACTTTGATTTAAAATTCTAAAATTTGTATCACTTTAAATTCTTTCTTCAACAGGTCCTGGAGACATGGAAACTTACTGGGAACAGCAAAGTGAATTTCAAGGTGGTTACACAGAAGCCTTATTTCTGTGGAAGAGTATTGAACCTCTGTACCAGAAGCTGCACGCCTTTGTGTCCAAACACCTACAGGTCTACAAACAGCACTCATTCCTGTACATCTTCCAGGTAGGACAGAATCTTGGGGTAAACATATCTTTCCATAGTGATCTAAGATGTCCCAGCTTGC
>NW_019772452.1:0-644 GCF_002891405.2 Cryptotermes secundus | reverse complement strand
TTTATGAATTGTATCATTCTTGGTCTTTCTACAGATGATTTCCTAATGACGCTGTCATCAGCCAATGAGGCATGATGAAGACATTCTCAATGAGAATTTTCAGTACCCGTGTGTTGGTCAAATCTGTGTACACATGAATCAAGATGCAGGAATAAATTTTTTCAGCGTACAACCTGTGGTTCCAACATAGGGCAGTTTGATACTACTACATGTTCCTGCACAGAGTTTTTTGGTACTACTAAATGTTCCTGCACAGGGTTGTTTCGTACTAGACGCCTCTGCACAGGGTTGGTGGATACTACTGCACATCAGTTTGGAGCACACAATCGTAAGTTTTATTTCAGTATAATAGTAGTAATCAATTGCAGCCCTGTAGTATGTACTTTGTCCTCACATGACACCAAGCCATCAACTAAATAACGTCTTGTGTGCTGATGCTGTCATTTGACAAATCTATTTATATTATCCTCTGTCTTCCTATGACTTTACCAACTGCAGTTGTGTTCAGTCTGTTCCTCCTTTCTCTTTAGCTTTCTTGGGTCAGTTCACATTTCTTCATCTACCAAAAGAACATCTTCATGGATCATGGATATAGACAGTTGAAACAAGGAGACCATATGGGAGAGCTAGGAGGAGATGCAAGA
>NW_019772451.1:0-420 GCF_002891405.2 Cryptotermes secundus | reverse complement strand
CCTTCATATCCTAACTTCGACATTTTCTGTACACATCATTCTCCCAGTTGCTTCTCGCAAAGATGCGCAATATCAGTGAAGTTCTCTCTCCCTCCTATCTTAACTTCGACATTTCCTGTACACTTCATTCTCCCAGTTGATTCTCGCAGAGATGCGCAATGTCAGTGAACTTCTCTCCCCCCTCCTATCCTAGCTTCGACATTTTGTGTACACTTCATTCTCCCAGTTGCTTCTCGCAGAGTTGCGCAATTTCAGTGAACTTCTCTCCCCCCTTCCTATCATACCTTCTACATTTTGTGTACACTTCATTCTCCCAGTTGCTTCTCGCAGAGTTGCGCAATTTCAGTGAACTTCTCTCCCCCCTTCCTATCATACCTTCTACATTTTGTGTACACTTCATTCTCCCAGTTGCTTCTCGCA
>NW_019772450.1:0-436 GCF_002891405.2 Cryptotermes secundus | reverse complement strand
GGAAACTTAAGGCAATGTGAACTATGTGTAACACCACAGTTAAACGTTATTACAATTACCTTGAAGGGCTGTGAAGATATTTTTTTGTGTTATTTTCCTCGCAGATCTCAACAATTTCTGGCTTTGGAAACTAACGGCTGATAGAGAATAGGAAGCCACTGCAGATGTCTCAACACCAGAGCCATGTCCACTCCTATCTGTCAACGTGTACTGCAAGAACAAATGAATGAATCATTAGTAACAGACACTGAATCTACTTAAAATGCACACAGCAATAAACATAGCCAATCTACTTATATTTAAAAAAACTCTTCTCATAGCTGTGAATTTTTCCTTTTCAAACTTGTTCATTCCCCTCTATGTCAATGTTATCATATCGCCCCCAAATCAATCACAACTTGTAATCAATTCGACACTGCAGCAGGACACGACGGCA
>NW_019772449.1:598-777 GCF_002891405.2 Cryptotermes secundus | reverse complement strand
CAGCTTTTCAGCACGGCTACAGAAGCAGTCTATAGTGTTAGAAGCGGCTACAAAAGGAGCAGTATAGTTAAATCTCAGTGAAACGACAGTTGTCTTTAAGCATTGGAAATACAGAAGCAATTTACCGTGTCAGAAGCAGCTACAAAAGAAGAAGCAATACAGGAAAATCTCAGTCAGGC
>NW_019772449.1:0-465 GCF_002891405.2 Cryptotermes secundus | reverse complement strand
AGACATCAGACATGGAGAAGGAAGAAATTGGGAAAAAACTGGCACGTGCTTTGGAAGAGGTTGAGTCCCTAAAACTTGAATTGAGAACAGCCATATCACAAAAGGAGACTTCAGATATGGAGAAAGAAGAAAGGGGGAAAGAACTGGCACATGCTACGGAAATGGTTAAGGCCCTAAAATGTGATTTGATGACAGCTACATCACAAAAAGAGACCTCAGACTTGGAGAGAGCAGAGACGGAGAAAGAACTGTCACGTGCTTTGGAAAAGGTTGAGGCCCTAAAAAGTGAACTGCAAACAGCCGAATCACGAAAAGAGAGCTCAGACATGGAGAAAGCAGAAATGAGCAAACAACTGACTTATTCTATGGAAAAGGTTGAGGCTCTAAAAAGTGAATTGAAAGCAGCTAAATCAGAAAAAGAGACATCGGATTTTGAGAAAACGAAGATTGACGGAAGACTGGAAA
>NW_019772448.1:0-403 GCF_002891405.2 Cryptotermes secundus | reverse complement strand
ATCTCAAAGTCAACTCTTTAGTAAGGTATCTGACTCCATGCGATCCTAAAGTCGCCATTTTGCTAACCTCGGTCCCAAAGCGGTCTAAACGGTCTAGACGGTCTAGACTGTCTACTGTTATAGTTGATTGCATAACGTTGCATAAGGTGGAGTGTCCTTAATTACTGAGAAGTTATTTCTGTGAGAAACATGTTGATGCAGGTATGTAGTTGCTTATAATTATATTCTTTCATAGTATTACGACCTGTTTCTAATTTTCAAAATTAGTTACCAGTTCTTCGTTTCTGAATAACAGGAATACGTGAAATATTTCTGATGGCAGTGGATGTATAAACAAAAATTGTCAGATCAGATTGATTCAAAATGATCCCTGCAACTTATGATTGTCATTCACATTGTCACA
>NW_019772447.1:462-1788 GCF_002891405.2 Cryptotermes secundus | reverse complement strand
CTTATAGCGGGAAGAACTTCTTTCCACCTCACAGGAACTTAGGGGTGCGTGTACAAGAGCCGCTATTTGCTCCACTGTTAGTGATTTTTACTTTGCAGTACAGTACATTTACCGGTTAAAGTTTCTTCAATTTCACAAATTTGTTCATATCCTGGATTTTTTAAAAGAATGCTGTGTACTTTTTCCTTTACTACTTCACCAACTCCTCCAGGAACCGAATTCAATTTGGAAACAGTGGTTCTTAACACTCTTAACAACTGATACAAAGTAGTATTGCTATTGCTTGCCTACAGTGAGAAAATGGCAGATGGAAAATGAGAGAAGTGAGCAGATATATAGGAAAGATTAGTTTCTAGTTCTGGGTTTTTTTAGTACATCTTAGGCAATTTGAATTGATGCTGCACTTTTGGGATCAAATGTATTCACGACATTCCTAAGTGTTTCTAAATGTTCAGTATAATAACACGCTGCATACAGCCACGTGCCCCAGGGCGTTAAAATTGGTTCTGGCGGAAGTGGAACGCTCTGTGCTACTGCTTTAAAGGCGTCTTTTCTGTATGGCGCTTTAACAAATACCTTCTTCACAGAAGAAACCAACTTGTCAACAAGCGGAAAATTTGCACGAATTGTTTCTGCAACACGGTGCAACCTATGGGCAAGGCAAGTCAAATGTGTCATATTTGGAAATATAACTTTAACAGCAGTACCGGCTTTCATCATATAACTTGCGGCATCAGTCACAAAGAGCAATACGCGCTCATACTGAGTGCCATTCAGCCATAGTAAATTCATGGAATTGATAAAAAATTCGGAAACTGCGGAGCTATTTGTGTTTTCAAATTGCTCTACGGCAAGAAGATATGGGGTAGATTGTTCGTTCTTATTTAGGGATCCAACTATACAATTTGCAATAAACCGTCCCTCATAGGCTTGTGTTTCGTCGATTGATACCCACACAAAATTCTCTTGAATCTTATCTCTAATGCTTTCAATTGTGAGATCGTAACACTGCTTCATGTAATTTTTGCCCACAGAAGATTCACCTGGCACTTTGCACTGTATATACTTCTCTATGAAGTTTCTCAGAGTAGGAATGGTTAGTTTCCACAGCGGAATATTTGCCGCTAAAAGGCTTCGCATAATTAAAAGAAAACCGTGAAAAACTGCTATAAGAAAATTTACTATGCAATTTTTGAACAGAAGCACTTTTTGTGGATTTAATTTTAATATTCTCTTTGTGTATATTTGTATTCAAATGCTGAAGCAGTTGAACACGTTTTTCACAAACAACTGTCTTCTCACATGCTCTGAAATAATTCGTTATCC
>NW_019772447.1:0-287 GCF_002891405.2 Cryptotermes secundus | reverse complement strand
ACTTCAGAAATAAATGTCCCTTATCGGTTAAATAGTATTACGTTGATAGCGGCTACGTGTGAACGCTTCCAACTAATCTATTCGCGGCCACTTTGATGGTACGCGAATGAGGCAAGTTACGAGTAGAGGGATCAGGGAAGTCCCGTCCTGGGTATTGCATCAGAAACATGAATCATGACAAAATGTTGAGTCAACTATGCAACATATTCTAACAAGGAAAAGAAAAATTGTACACAAGCGAACATGATTGAAATTTTGAACATAAAATTAAAAAATATATATGATAA
>NW_019772446.1:0-456 GCF_002891405.2 Cryptotermes secundus | reverse complement strand
TTTACTTTTACTTATAATTAGTGGTCCATATTTATTATTTTTACAGTCAATTGTAAAATCCAAGCAGCTTTCTTCTATTCTTTCTTTCGGAAGATGTAGAAGTTAAAACCTCACCAATAAAGCGACAGACGATGTGATTGGATATTGAAAAGTACTATATTTTACAGAGTTCGCTGGAGACCAATTATGAGCCCTGTTTCATGATCTTCATGATTGATATGGATACATAGGTAGCCATTTTGAGATTTTGAAGTATTCGTAGTTGCAGTAGATTGAGTAGGTGATGGAGTATTATTTGTGTGAAAAACTACTATTTTGTGCCGTTATTAAAACAGTTGTTGCAAGAAACATCTCAATATGTTAATGGAGTTTTAATAGGTAATTTTCAAGCCGTGCCAAGGTCCTGGTTGCTATGGAATAGTGAGTGTTCTCTTAGATCTGTGAATGGTTTGCCAA
>NW_019772445.1:0-427 GCF_002891405.2 Cryptotermes secundus | reverse complement strand
CTGGGAATTCCATCAAGTCCCCAAGAAAAAGTTGATGCAGTACCTCATCTATCCGTCATTCATAACCACAGCATATTAAGTCCATATGACATATTTAAATAAAGCATGAATTATAATATGCATGTTGATGCACAGACTGTGTGTTCTGTTACAGCAAATGACTAGGGTTAATTTAAGCATACATTTCAGACCTAAACTGGGTTAAGGTGCAAAAAAATCATATTTTGGTTGTGTACAAGCAATGTACTGGAGGTAATCCTCAGGCTTGGTTCAGGTAAATGTCATCACATGCAGACCCCAAGAACTGGTTTTGGGAAGGTAAATGACCCTCAAATAAAGACATGAATTGCTTTATGAGTAATACGTCAAGTTGCTTCTATGACAGGAATGTATCACATAACCAAATACAGGAAATATATTTAACATT
>NW_019772444.1:0-559 GCF_002891405.2 Cryptotermes secundus | reverse complement strand
TTCTAAATGGATCTGTGTAAAGTTCATTACTGTTTGTTTTAATTAGTGTTCTCCTTGTTAGTAGAGTGCAGCTGGTATTTGCAGTACGTGCCTTGAGCAAGATTTGCTGGTTGTGGGGCAGCTGGGATGTGGGCTTAATAGTTCCTTTTTTTTCAGTTCATGCACATATTGGCTTCCTGGTGGATACAGGCGTTCAGCCCCTTGAACCTGAACAGTGCGTTGGTATGGAACTTTCCTTGCAGCCTTGATTGGATTGTAGAATTGCTGCGGGTAACAGGAAGTGGAATGGTGGAAGGGATTAACAGCAGAGTTTGCCGTTAATAACATCACTTCTTTGGTAACAAGTTTTCTTACATAAGTTTGTAAGGTTATGGTTTTCATTTGCATAGCATAGGAAGTCTTTAATATGTTCCCAGACAGTGGGATTGCATGCCAGGACATGAAACCAAAGGTAGAAATTTTTCAAATCGTGGTTGTAATGGTTCTCTAGAAATTAACCATATATTAAAATGTGTGTGTATAACACTGTCCCCCAATATTACATTACGTGCAACAAATT
>NW_019772443.1:0-451 GCF_002891405.2 Cryptotermes secundus | reverse complement strand
ACATTGTAACAGTGCCTTGTTGGGTGAGTCTCAGGTAAGTGGTGATTCCTCTACACCTCCAAAAGTTAATACATTCACTTGGAAAGACTGAAATTGAAGAAAGGAATGATGTTAAACTGGAGTGGCAGTACATTATCTTGGTTCATCAGTCGGTTTTATTGCTGTGAAAGTTATTTCATAGTGAATTGTTTTCTGCTCATAAGCTCAAATTTCTGCTTTCAACAGATAAATAAAATTTAGTTTAGTAGCCCTGTGCATACAACAAGTTGTGACATAGAAATACTTCATCTCTTAACCAATTACAGTATTTCTCAACTTATGGCCCATTTTTATATGTGCGTTGAATATGAATGATAAATGAAAAACTGATTTTCAGTGATGCTAGCAGTGACCTATTTTTGTAACTATGTCACCTCCTCATTCCATTGAAGCTCAGCTTACCAAGCAATTC
>NW_019772442.1:0-570 GCF_002891405.2 Cryptotermes secundus | reverse complement strand
TGAATTCTGAAAATATTGCCTACTAACAATTTAGAGACTAATTGGCCATTAAATGATTGATTAAAAGAATAATTTATCATTTAATCATAGCATCTGTGATTCTTAAAGCAATCTTTATGCTTAAACTAAATTTCAACAAATTCTCATATGTGGCTTGACATATAAATAATGTATATGTAATTACTCTGACTATAATGTCCTGGCACTCATCCCTGATAGCTTCAGGAGTTTTCTTGTCAGTAGCCAGTTTCTCCAGGTGGGCTTTAATCAAATGGTCTAACCGAAAACATTCTCCTGTGTTCACGTCCTTCACCATAAGATCTGCAAATCTGTCTACATGACCTGATGCCCTGGAACAACAAACAACATAAAAGTTTCAAGGGACAGACCTTCACATACACTCAGTTATGCAGAACGTTACTGGTGCACGAGGGGAACAAGAATGGGGAACAATCTGCCTTACATTACATATACAGCTTATTCACTAGCCTTCTTACCATCACAATGCAAGGAACATTACTTCTGTTTAATGCTCAGGACTTCACCAATTCAAAGCCAAACAAGAAGAAA
>NW_019772441.1:0-554 GCF_002891405.2 Cryptotermes secundus | reverse complement strand
TTTAGTGAGTAGTGGTAATATTACAAAATCCAGCACGCTATTTGCCTTAACAGACTTATTTAATATTGCAACGAAAAATTCAAATGATTGTAATTACGCCATTTAATACCATTAGCAAGTTATTAACCTCAAATTCTGTTAGGACACAGAGACAGGAATTAAGTACATATTAACAAGAAGTATTAGTAGTCATTATATGTCATTATTTATATTCTATTTATTACAAAATGGACCGTTGTGTTGCATTGTGTCAGTAAACATTGATTATGTTAATGTTTGCTTTTGAAACACGATTTAATTTTTATGTAGCTTAATAATGGATGGATGTTCGTTAATCCGGAAACTACCCCCAGGCGTTGTGTATGATCTGGTTCATATCGGTCAGCACTTCGTCAGCGTCGTCAGGTGTGCGTGGTGAATATCCAAGAGCAATTGAAGTGAATATTAGGTGTATTGGACAGAGAAGTAAGTCGCGGAAAGAAGACCGAAAGCACGGACTTCGGAGATGATGGTGCATTTCCACAGATTCCTGTGGCCCAATATCCATTGAATAT
>NW_019772440.1:0-789 GCF_002891405.2 Cryptotermes secundus | reverse complement strand
CCCGAATTGAATTTAAATTGTATTGTTTTCTATAAACACTTGAAGCAGGAGGGTTGATTTTTAAATAGTATATAACATACATTTTGTATTACTATAGAAACAGTCGCTCTGATAGTGAATTTCCATTTTAGCCTGGAAGTGGAATCTTCCAGCAATGAGTTGGTCAACCTTTAATTGTTCTTTGAGCGTGATCCCACTCCTCGTTTGTCTGCCAGCATTCATCATCAATCCAGTCATAATGTCTTAGTTTATATTCATATTATGCTGTTGCATCTGCCCCCTGTAACACTCCAGTATATATTTAATTCCATATTTATTTACAGCTTTTGATCTCTTTGAGTACATACTCTTTTTGCCGCTCATATGACATCTTAAAACCGTGTTCATTGACTTGTGACCTGACCCTAAACACCTGAGGCATTGATAAGAATATGATTGTTTCGAAATTCACTATTCCCATCTGGTGGTGTCCGTATATACCTGCAGATATATTTGTGGGGAATAGAGGTTGATCTCATCTGTAAACAGGGTTGCTTGTTGTGAAGTATGCAGTACTAACACTAGCACTTAGAATTCTATTTCTCCTGTCCCTCTTTATATTTCTTCATGACATTCAGATTGCTGGTCATCATTTGGATATAATTTGAAGAGATATCATAACATTTTCTGATATTTGACAGATTTTGTGCTTTGGAATTTCTATCTTCTGTATGTGCATGTGCATGTATTAAGGCTGACTGAGGGAATTTGTTGTCAACTGGTACTTACTGATCCTTTCAAGAAATGGGC
>NW_019772439.1:0-458 GCF_002891405.2 Cryptotermes secundus | reverse complement strand
GACAAAAGAAAGTCTACTAATGAAACTTTGAATGATGCATTACATGTGAAGAATTAAACACATGATTTGCATTGTTACTCATACTAGCAGTGCACCTGCCCCCCACCTCCACCCCATACAGAGAAACACTGACAACGATGCTTAAGCACTGCAGGTTGGCTACAAGATCATCCTTTCACTGGAATGCTCTCCAACTTAGCTACTTCCTTCCGCAAAAGCCAACAGAAAATTTTAAACACCACCACATCTGCTGGGGGGACTGATTTGAAATCTAAATTTAGGGAGCAAAAATAGGGGGGGAGGAAATTGGTTGAGATAAATCACTCATGTTCTTCAGTGCTGTACCAACTGTAAGCATGATGGCACAACTGTGAACGATAAATCAGAAATGACAAGGCAGGAAACAGTTATGGCCTCAGCCTCTTGCTGTGAAGCATGTTCGTCCTCTGCAATCATCT
>NW_019772438.1:0-402 GCF_002891405.2 Cryptotermes secundus | reverse complement strand
AAGCATTGCCGAATAAGAAAATCCAGATTTCATTTTTGTTTTAAGTGGATTTTTTTAGTAGGAATCATATATCCTGTGACATACAAGACTTTTAGTTAATCAGGTACTGTCTTTTAGATAATATACAGGATAGGTATGATGTCTGTTGAATCATAACTTATGTTATGAAGTTAGATTCGTATTTAAGGTTAGCTGGAACCAGACAAAGTAGTCAGACAGACTGACTAACCATCAGCATTCACTCCTTGGGATTAGTGGAGACAACTAAAGTGTGATAGATAAATGGTCCATTGTCATGAGGGCAGGTTACCTAAGTGTTGTCCTGATGAATGCTAAGCTGACCACAACCTCTACAAAACTTCACCATGACACTATTCCACAGTCTTCTTTGGTTTTGTAAAC
>NW_019772437.1:0-417 GCF_002891405.2 Cryptotermes secundus | reverse complement strand
CATGACGCTCATGACGACACGGCGGCAAAGTTGCCCACGCCGTTTGGAAGTGTGATGTTTGTCTGTGGTCAATTTCTGCCGCCCAGACATGGAATCATGCACCGCGAATAATGTACAAGCATTATGAATAAAAACCGTATGCATATTCAAAGTATTTGATACTTTTTTTCGAGACAGTCGTTTTAAACGAATGCGGCAGGTATTATATATATTATTGTAAGAAGTTGGCTGGTACTCGCGTGTATGAGATCACTCAAGCATGTGAAGAAGTGTTATCGCTTGCTTTATTGTCTTGCATGGCTTTTTCATAAGTTTATGGTAATTTACGGCAGATGTTCAGTGATTGTCTCCTGTGAAAACCACGAAATAATATGTATGTTGTGTACATCAAGTGTGTCTCGAAATACAAATTTTGAA
>NW_019772436.1:0-699 GCF_002891405.2 Cryptotermes secundus | reverse complement strand
AGTTTCTTCCTCTTCCAGGGTTATTTACATCTTAGTGTTTTTAAGGTCTCCTAAGCCCAGGTCATAAGTCATGTATATTGGGGCCCAGATTACATAAGACACTCTTGACAGTTTTATGAGCATTGGTTTGGCTGCACTGTTGTGCCATGCTGTCAAGTGACTGGGAGCTGTGATGTAAACAGCCACAAGTCTCCTGAAGCTATGCAGGCCTATAGAGGCATATACACATCTGAACAGTGCAGAGTGGGGAGCCATGGGCCATTATTCCCATGGTAGGGCCATAAAATCACAGCTCATCAATGATGTAGGACTTGCCATTAGGTTTGGAATTGTCACTGATGTTCTAGAAGGGTAATTCCTACAAAAACTTGGTCATGGCAGCAGTCCCAACACCAGCACAGACCACACGATTTAGATGTCTTGTCCCCCCCCCCCGTGACAAACTGATGCTGATAGATCTGGATGGAGGCCCATCTCATTATGGCTACTACATGCCTGTTACAACATAAATTAGATTCAAACATCAGACAGTCTTCCAGAGCAGTTAATGTTAAAATGCCAGCCCCATGGTTATAAGATTTGAACTTAAAGATCTGAAGAAATCTAAACATGACATGATTCCATTTTAAGCACAAAAAAGCTTGATGGTATTGATAGGAGGGTTAGAAACCAAACTGAAAAATGGGATATTCTTCCTGG
>NW_019772435.1:0-624 GCF_002891405.2 Cryptotermes secundus | reverse complement strand
ATGCAACTCAGCAACATGGATGGATATTGTGAATTGTAACATGCTTTTAGAAGTGTATGGAATATATATAGTAAACACATGAAACCAGATAAGATGAAGCTTAGCAAAGACAGCACATAGTTGTGTGACTTTGTCAGTGACAAAAATAATAGAATTTTAATGAAGAGGCAATTCTTTAACGCTATCAAACTTTTCAAATTTATTCTTATGTTGCTTTTGTACAGTGTTGGCTCTGAATAAATATGTTATGGATATGGTCCCAATGGATGCTAGAAAGTGCAAGAAATTACTTTTGTTCTTGTGTCTTTTGTCTTTCTTTTTTCCTCTAATTCTCCCTTTCCTTGTTTGTTCTCTTTGTATATTTAATGCCTTCCATTATTATCTGTTCCTTTCCTTTTTCTTTCTATCTTCTTTCCTGTCATTCAGAACACATTAAATATCAGATGTGCTATCAATTATCATGAAGCTTTACATACACTTCCATATTTACATTACACGTATCATGTTGCCATCAGACATTATATTCATAAAGGTCAATTTTGCAATAGGAATCATGTGAACATTTCCTCCAATAAAAGCACAGTCCTACTCCTGGGTGTTTCAGTTTAGTATGTGTATTTGGAA
>NW_019772434.1:0-381 GCF_002891405.2 Cryptotermes secundus | reverse complement strand
TAAGATAAGCACACAGGAACCACTCACGGAAACAACCGAGGAAAGAAAAAACACACATCAACTGTGATGCTGCTGATAATCATCATTATCACTACCGCATGAACACAAAAGTGAGGATAAGAAATAGCCATCATTTATTATCTGTAGCTGTGCTGACGTTCACTGCCACATTAGAATAAATAGTCAAAGTGTGCTGTCTCACTTCACAACAACTATAGTGGCTATACATGCCAATAAGTTACGAAAAATACTCTGCATATAATTCTACACGATAATGTTCACAACAGCACAGAATAATCCAGCTCTTCCGAGTAGTCTTCCTTGACGCACCTGTGTAGCCTGCACTTACCTCATCTCTCTGCAGTGGCATACCCACATGGA
>NW_019772433.1:0-427 GCF_002891405.2 Cryptotermes secundus | reverse complement strand
TGACACTGTTATGATACTGCAGTTTGCTTTATAGCTAATAAGACTGTATGTCTGCTAGTTATTTTTCTCTGTGGGTTATTCAGTTACACTTTTTCAGCATAAAAACTATATAGCATTGGTCTATTAATTTTTTTTAATTATTAATTTCATCATTATCCTTCTGTATTTCCACACACCAGGCTATGCTTTATTTACAAGAGTGATTTCCATATGATTGTTCCATGTTCCGAGTTACAAGCTGAGCAAGGAGAGAATTTCTGATGAGATGGTAATAAGCATTAGCACTTCAGTTCTATATATAAATAAACCTATCACACAATCCCATGCATGCTCACCCATACGCCCACTCACTCATGCTTGCTTACATGCACACTCAGTCACAATAAATTAAATTTGTATTTTAGGTTAAATACACTTTTCCATAGGT
>NW_019772432.1:0-482 GCF_002891405.2 Cryptotermes secundus | reverse complement strand
TTAAACTGGATCAGTCTTGTGATTTAAATTTAGTTCCTTATGTTATGATATTATGTTAGTAAATTACACAGAGAGAACAACAAAAAAAGTTTTATAAATACAGAGTCATGAAATAGAAGTTCATGGAAATATATCCCACAGAAATATTTAAGAGCAAAGAGCAGCTTAAATTTGAGAGTATATGTGACATCTATCTGTACAGATTATGTGTTATACATTTTCTTCTCAGTTAAAAAATAAGTATTCATAAAGTAGACGTTTGCAGTTTGTCATGGTATTGGTAAATGCTGTAAAATAGCTTGTCTTGTGCTCATTTCTTCATCAGTTAAGGTGTTCCAAGGATTAGGATGTTTCTCTTAAAGCCTTGGCTACTTAAATACACACCCCTCATTCTCATGGTGTATTTTGTTTTCATAAATGAGTTTCTAGTGTGTGAATTGTGATCCTATAACCATTATATTCAGTGCAAAAAAAGAAAATAC
>NW_019772431.1:0-415 GCF_002891405.2 Cryptotermes secundus | reverse complement strand
TGACAGTTCGGAAGAGACTCTTGGACATTATAACCAATATAGCAGCAACATGCAGGGTATATATAGGTCTGTGTATTTATTCAGTTTAAAAATATGTCTGTTCTGTTAGTTCTCTGCAAAAGGATATAACTAATTCTGCNTGCTTGGTCCCTTGGAAAGCTTCTTAATAAAAATGGATCCACTGTATATGTTGGTCAGCACACATGGCGACATTAAAGACCAGATACGTTTGTGGAAGTATCCAGGACTGACACAATTTGCGAGCCTCACTGCAAACTCAGCCAGAGTTCTCTACATGGCTCAGTCTCCAGATAGAGCAGCAGTCGTGACTGGTTCTGCAGATGAGACACTCCGTTTCTGGAATGTGTTCAGGAAAGGCCATTCTCAGAAGGTAAATGCTCAGTTTATTCACTAA
>NW_019772430.1:0-231 GCF_002891405.2 Cryptotermes secundus | reverse complement strand
GAATTCGATGTGACACATCAGTTTCTGTTCTATACCTCAAACACAGTCAATTACTTTATTTATGCACACAATAATGCTGGAAGCTGCATGTGACACCTGTGACAAAGTACACATATCTGGCATTGACAGTAATAAGTAAAAAGTACACTCACAAACGAGCTAACTAAATTATGTGAATGCTTGTGCTGTGGGAAATTCTTTGCTCGCACTAACAGAAGCATACAGATGAAT
>NW_019772429.1:0-453 GCF_002891405.2 Cryptotermes secundus | reverse complement strand
GAATAGGTTTGAAATTCTCATTGGTTTTATGTATAGTATTATGTAGACTTTTCCATTTGACTGCAGAAATCTATCGTTATAAAAGTATCTAATTTTAATATGTATGTATATGACGAACAAATATCCTTCTTGAAAAATTCACAAAATTACTCTGCATATGTAAACTGTCCCATAAATGTGCAACTGTGAATGAAACATAAATGAAATTCTGGAATAATATATAAATGTTTAGTCTTCGTCTGTCTTACGATATTTTTTTTAAGTATATCGATTTATTTCGGAGTAAAAGTGGTTGGAGTAATCTTGTCAGTAATACTTGTTCAGAGAAAATAAAATTGTAGCATATGGGTAACATCAATTAAGACAGACCGGAATGCCAGTAATTTTTGTGGATGTCAGTTTTTATGTGTGAGGAATCTGCCTTGTATGGCCTAGAGGATTGCATTCTCTTTG
>NW_019772428.1:0-524 GCF_002891405.2 Cryptotermes secundus | reverse complement strand
GCATGTGTTTTGTACTGTTTTGGATTTGCCTCTGCATTTTCTGGGCGAGATCATTTTGCAGCATGCTAATTTGGTTATCATTGATAAACCATTTATTTATTTTTATAAATTTTGTTTGTCTGTTATTACCACTGTTTTTCTTTTGCCTGCTTCTGGTAGTAAACAACTATTAGAAGTAATTTTCGTTTTGTACAGTTCATTAAATTTTGCTGCCATATGTGTGATATATTTTAAATATTTTGTTTAGGTATTAAATTTTGTATATTACATGCTGCAAGGTGTCCAGTATTTTATTGTTCATTAGTGTCTAACCATTTAATATAAATTTCTATTTTGAATGGTAAATTCTTAAGCTTCATCAGGGGTATGTTCTTTTTTATATATATACAGAGTGCTCATATGTAGATAATAAAAATAGTTTGTATCAACATAGGTCTGGAATTGCACAGTTTCTGAGTTTATAAGGTCTGTCTATGACTCTAAGCTCTTCACATTACCTTACAGTAAATGTTCTAAATGTCCAC
>NW_019772427.1:0-496 GCF_002891405.2 Cryptotermes secundus | reverse complement strand
ATATGAACATATGTCATGGCTGATTTCTGAAATTTTGATTTTCAATCTTTCACAACACATGTTGCAGCTGGAAGACCATGCAATAAAGCTCATTTCCACCAATGTATTATTAAAAAAATATGACATAAAACTGATTTTAAAGTCTGGGTTATCATGGCATTTATGATTAATTGAATAAACCAAAAGAATTATACAAATTATGTTACTCACAGAGACTTAAGAAGTGTTTCTACTATAATTCCACTATAAGAACATCGTTATATATGGCAACACAATGAATCAGGAAGCTGTATCTGTCTTACATATCACTGATATCAATTAATAATCACTTAAGAAAATATTCAGTGACGTCAACTTATGGCTTGTAACCCATAAGTTAACTGAAAAGACTGAATGAAGCCTGGCATGTTATATCTGGTTCGAAACTTAGAATTGTTCAGAACTAAAATATAAATACCACAAAAATTTGTAAAGTGTTTAAAATGTGAAAGAGGAA
>NW_019772426.1:0-476 GCF_002891405.2 Cryptotermes secundus | reverse complement strand
ACCCAGAAAACCACTATCTTAATTCACCAGTTCTGCTATTACCTTTCCTGTACCCATAATTTATACGGACATTAAATGGAATATCTTGTGTAAACCACGTAAAAATGCTCTATTCTTGTAACCCTCCTACAATGGTATCCTAACAATAATACTAGAAATAATCTGCTACTGTACAGCTAATGACAGTATGCCCTGTAATTGCAACCACTGTCATAACTGAACTCTACACTACACTATGGGGACATAATTCAACAATAATATTTTTTGCTCTCAATGACTTGCTATGTTTAGTTTTCAGCTGATACAAGGGGTGGACAAAATAATTGAATAGTACACTAGGAACCTTATCACTGCCAAGTAAGTTATGAAGTCAAAACATTTGCTATATCACAACATTTTCCATTCAAAAAGTTGCATTATTAAAAATTTGGAAGAAAGAACCATTAATGAGCTTCCACTGTATTACCTTCATTTTG
>NW_019772425.1:475-715 GCF_002891405.2 Cryptotermes secundus | reverse complement strand
CACGTATCCTCTTTGTACCATATGCATTACATGATTACGATGAATGCACAAATAAAGTTACAGGTGCCTTCGAGAAGTGGGGTGAGTGATGCCAGTATACGTATTGTATCGTGCGTAACTGCAACTGTTAATTTGTGTATTTATAATACAGAGACCAGTTGGGGTGCATAATTTATAAGTTTTTTACAGACTAAACCTCAAAATAAAAAATTTGAGAAAGGTTAGGTTAAATAACTAAAT
>NW_019772425.1:0-409 GCF_002891405.2 Cryptotermes secundus | reverse complement strand
AACTTGTGTATTAAAAATAAGGAAACGTGCCAGTTTGGAAGTCCACCCGTCGCTGTGATAACACCGACTGTACCCAAGAACGTACCAAATTTATTCCAGAATTTAGGTTTTCACATAGTAAATCCCTTGAAAATGTTAGTCTTTCTACTTGGATTGTAAACCAGCCCATTCTCAGAACCGGTTTTATAATTACAGAGCCCATCAAAATATATATTTATAGTTGAGATTTCTAATCTAACTTAAACACATGGTGGAACGGAGAACCCTAGAAGAAGCCTGAGGAAAGGACCTCCGTATGGTGTGTCAGTGCTCATCCCTATCCTTGATTCCTCCCATTCTGCATTATATAACCTGTGTATAAATGAAGAAAAAGAGACATGCCTTCAGTTCTGAAATTACGTTATTGTTT
>NW_019772424.1:350-468 GCF_002891405.2 Cryptotermes secundus | reverse complement strand
TAAATTCAATTACATTGCTTAAGCTGTATAGCAGTAGGATAGTCAAGTATGTAGAAGTACATGTATATGTCTAGCTATTTAAGTAAATTATTCAAACTTGTATTTGGTTATGTGTTGG
>NW_019772424.1:0-216 GCF_002891405.2 Cryptotermes secundus | reverse complement strand
GTGTAAGCGTCTGGTTTTTGTTCCTCCAAGATGGTTCAATGACTTGTACCAATTTGCTGTTCTCTGAGTGTTTCTACAAGAACTTTTATAACATCAAGGAAAGAAATGTACACACCATTGAGGAAAGTAGTCTGAAGCTCCTGCATTATTCCTCTTAATTACATTTAGTTCAAAATTTAATAATTTACATATAAGTGGACACATTAATGAAGTCTC
>NW_019772423.1:0-442 GCF_002891405.2 Cryptotermes secundus | reverse complement strand
ATTTGCAAACATTTGCATACCTTGTTAAGCTTCTCTTAACATGTTCTACAAGGACTTGTAACATCTGAAACTTTCCTTATGCTGAGTTTCATTTGTGCATTAACACAGAGAGGGGCTAACCCTAGTGTGATCCAGAAGTTTTAATTCAGACTTAACACTAACAGCACAACTGCAAATGACTCATCTCTGCAACAGTATCTGGTTCTGTAGTGTAATTATTTATGTTATTACATAAACCATAATTTCATGACAACAAATTCTAATGTCCATCAAACTTTAACATAATCACGTCAGTATGTCTTCACAGAAATTTATGATGCCCTCATCTTGATCAGACTCTTTGGTTTTAATCACTGACAACTAATTTAGACTGTTACATTTCTCAAGGCATTGAGCAGTACACCAATAGTTTGCTACACATGTGCAGAAAATAAGTTCATGC
>NW_019772422.1:0-563 GCF_002891405.2 Cryptotermes secundus | reverse complement strand
GTTCTTTTGATTACAGCTGTATCAACTTTAGCCAAGGAGGGGAATCCCTGTATGCAGGCCCACGAAAGATTTTAACATTTTACGGTTGGGAACCTGCCAGGACATGACACCATCGCCATGGGGTGGGGGAACATCCAAGACATGGCTACAGCTGAGAATCAACTTAGAGTTGCTTCATTACAGTTAGAAAAAGTAGCAGTATATGGTGTAGACCTCAAGAGACCTTATGATCCCAATTCATCTTTTCTTCAGCATTTTCATGATTTTTTCCGCCAAAAGGAGCCACTCAATTCCAGAGTAAGTTAAATTACAGATTGATGTTTGTGGTTGGTGTCTAATATGCTGATCTTAACACCCCCATAAGCAGGGCACAAGGGGAACTTACCTTTTATACTTATAAAATGTTTACCTTACCAGTTTTTCTTTCCATTATATACCCCTTCAGGTAGGGGACTGACTCGGAAGATTAGTCCCAGTTTCTGAAACTGACAATATGAAAACCGATGGCGATGGTGGAAAGTAAGATGAACCGTGCAAATAGTGCTCCAGTTACAGTAAACAAT
>NW_019772421.1:0-480 GCF_002891405.2 Cryptotermes secundus | reverse complement strand
AAGAAACACCTTCTATCTAGAATGTTGTCACCAAATAACTTGGTGGCAGTTGAAACAAATGCCATACCTTGCATCTATATTTGCGTCTTCCAGAAAAGAGGCTGCAGCTGAAATAACTTCATGTTTAAACACTTTGAGTGCTGTTGGACCCAATACTGTGTGAGCACCTGATGTGGTTATAACCAGTGTGAGTAATCTTGATACTGTTGCCCTTACCAAATTATTCTTATGCCTGCAGAGAGGAAGTTGCAAATTGTCATTATTAGATAAAGGTTGAATATGTGCAAAACAACACATTTAAACATCACACCTCATAGAATTTTGACTGTAAGTCAGAGCAGGAAAAATTATTCTCATTCAACGTTCACCAGTACATGGAAATTGTATGCATATACTGTAAGTGATGGTTAAAATATATCTTTGAATGCACTGAATAGGCCTCAAATACATCTAATAGTATTTAAAAACTTGTGATACCAA
>NW_019772420.1:0-477 GCF_002891405.2 Cryptotermes secundus | reverse complement strand
CTGCTGTTCCCATACCTATACAGGGGAGAGTTTTACCTTACCACACTGGTAGAATACATCATAATAACCGTCAAAATTTAGTCATTGAACAACTCCCAGGAAAGAAAATAGGCCAGATTGAGCGTGCAGCACTTGAAAGGTTGTATAATGCAAGAGTACTGAATGAAATGGCTATAACATCTGCCCTTCAACCCATCATGCATGTTGGAAACCCTGCATTGCTACATGGTATATCTGGTGCTATTAGTAAAAATTGGGATTTCTATGACAATTTGTAATCTATTCTAAATTGATTTATTTTGCATTCATCCTTGATCAATTTTCTTATATAGATGTGGTGCCAGCCATCAATCCTTTTCCCGCACATGATGATCCTATATGGATCAACCTTAATGCTGCCCAACCAGATATTTTGGCAATTTTAAATTCAGCGGATAATCATAGGATTATTCTGATTCAAGATGTTGACTACGATCC
>NW_019772419.1:0-363 GCF_002891405.2 Cryptotermes secundus | reverse complement strand
AAACTGTCTCTAAATTATTCGTGCAGGTCCATTTGTGTATGAATGGAAATCCTGTAATGACAAAGTCTGAGTTGATGTTCTGACATCAGTGACTGTGGACGCTTTTGACTTTCTGGGATGTGATACGATGTTGTGATGTAGATTGTTACAGGTGTTTTGGTGTTCCTGCTGTCTCCAGTGTCATATTAGAAGAGTGCAGTAAGTGTGAAAAAAATGGTACAGTCATAAGGAGAGGGAGGATCACTATTCTTTACACTGTTTGGATCAGTGGGAGCCTTAGTCTTGGCCAGTTTCTCTGTATACAGGTATATGTACTGTCTGTTTGCACACATGGCCTGCTCTTCTATCCTGACTGTGGAGGAA
>NW_019772418.1:0-617 GCF_002891405.2 Cryptotermes secundus | reverse complement strand
TACTTAACAGAATAAATTCCTATAAAATTACTGACTTTTGAGAAGCCGTTTGTATGTTGGTATGGCTGCATATTAGTGAACAGAATTAAAAAAAAATAAATTTTGATTCAACATGGTATGTAGAACACTGGTATTTTAAGTCCACTTGCAGTTGGTATGTTGGACATGAGTGAATGGTAGTGGTATATGTTGCACAGTTTGTAATGATTTTTTTTTTGCCTGGCCTCTAAAATGCCTTCTACAATTTTTGGCACTTTTTTCAGTCCTGAATGATTCATTTGGTTTCCAACTAAAATGCAGTTTTTAGGTGCCAGTCACTGTCCATTCCTTTGAAGAGATTGACCATTCTGTTGTAATCATCTGTTCCAATTATTGAACACATATGTAGCTACATACATTTTAATGTCGTTTTGGAATATCCTCTTCTGCCACTTAAGTCTTTCTAAAAAAGTGTCCCTTTGTAAGTTTAGCCCCACATCCATGTAATGAGTACAGGAATGTCTTATAAAATTAAGATTTAATTTCCGTGGTTGTTTTAATATACTGTTTACCATCCAACAAGTGTTTTCATGCTGACATCTCTTATATTCATCATTTTCAGCTTTGAAAGAAGTGAC
>NW_019772417.1:0-549 GCF_002891405.2 Cryptotermes secundus | reverse complement strand
GGTGATTTGTAGTTCTCACTTTTTTGTGCAAGATCAAGATAAGGAGAAGGGAGTTTTAATTTTCTGTCTATATTAAGGTATAAGCTCTATTAAGGTATAAGCTCTGAAGAACAGAAGATCCAAATAATTTTCTAAGCAGTATCCTTTTTGTGCCATAAATTTGGTGTGTGTCATTTTCACAGAGGTTCAGATCGGAATGAATGCACATTAAAAAAATTTAATTCATAGTAATCAAGTGCTGCATAATGCATTTGTTTTTCTGAACCCTACTGTTCATACATCAATGGAGAAACACCTGCTCAAGCCGAAATCTTGAAAAGTGGCTTTCTGAACGTGGTAGCAGATTGAACAAACCTATAGGAAGATATATTTCAGGTAATCGGTTTAAATTGGCATTTGTGATACAACTGTTTCTGTGTGGTATTCCTGAATATTACATGTTGTGTTTGTGGTCTCACCAACTGTTGTTCCTGAATATTACATGTTGTGTTCTCACCAACTGTTTGTGCCTCAGTTTTACAGGTGGGGATATGATTGTGTTGTGATATC
>NW_019772416.1:0-424 GCF_002891405.2 Cryptotermes secundus | reverse complement strand
TGTTAACAGATGGAGACAGGTATCAAAAACTGAAACTTCGATTTTATTTGCGTCGGGCCTCATTACTCATTTTATAGACGTGTGACGTTTTGTTCTTTAGATACGTGTTTTAAATGGTTTCAATTTTATAGAAGGGTTAAGAAAATTTTATGAAGTAAGCCCTTTCTAATTATTTAAAAATTTGGAATAAACAAGGATGTTTAAAATGACATGGCACATGTCATGACCAAGATAAGGAAACAAACTGTGACTTGGGAAACAGATGGTTATTCTTATCTGAGGTAATCCTTAACACTATACCGAAACCTTCTATTCCATAAAGATCGGACAGTGCCGTGAAAATTTCAGAAAAAACTCTTTTAACTTCAACTTGGATTTTCCTTCTTTATTATTGTGTACGAAAGAGTGCCCTGTAATTCCAGAG
>NW_019772415.1:0-454 GCF_002891405.2 Cryptotermes secundus | reverse complement strand
ATGGGCCTGACGAAATCTCCGAATCTTGTGTTTAGCAGTCATCATAGTCTTCACTGGACTGGCAGCTGCAGAGGAATGCCCCACGATATGTACCATGATATATGATCCAGTCTGCGCCTCTGACGGTGTAACCACTCGAACATTCTCCAATGCGTGTGTGCTGAATGTGTACAACTGCCAGAACCCACAGGACAGTAAGTTATCGGAATATATATTTTACTTAGTTACTACTTAAAATGTGATGTAATTTCTGCCACCGACGCTATTTCCCTAGAAGGATGTCTGTAGATTCACTCTTGGCTCAGTACATGCATGTGTTTGTGTTCAGATATTCACAAGCGCCAGTTGTTGCATCCAGTACTCAGAGGAATGGTGGAGCAAGTATTTACCTGCTGAAGGAGAATAGTTCGAAGGGTTTAACCTCCCAGTAGAGTAAGCCCTACCTACGGTATCG
>NW_019772414.1:0-454 GCF_002891405.2 Cryptotermes secundus | reverse complement strand
AGAGAAAGAAAGAAAAAGAAAACTACATACAATTAATCCACTTTTAATAAAGTAGTTATATCACACAATTATAACTGCAATACTCTGGCATAATGGGATAAAACAAAGGACCAGATTTGCCTGATGAGAACAAAAATATTATACTTTCTCAAGTTGCCAGTCTTTTTCATTGTCATGATTGTTGCTGGTACTGTTGTTAACAATTAGTACTATTCATAACCACATATTTTATATACAGCACTTGTGCTCAAAACAATGTTTAACAGCAGTATTTTCTACTACTCTATTAATTGCAACATTCCCCCAGACTGTCAAATCATGGGAACTGATTTAAATCTTGTATCTGGTATTCATATACAGTCATGTGAGACCAAGTGTCTATATATATAAATCAGAAACCTGTCTGCATTTCATTATGGAGAGAGAAACTTCCCTCTAAATGTAACCCATCCTA
>NW_019772413.1:0-648 GCF_002891405.2 Cryptotermes secundus | reverse complement strand
ATAATTACACAAATACAGAGTTACTTCGCACTTTATTATGATAAAAGTAAAAATCATACATTTCCTAAAGGCGATAAACAAACTGCCACAAGAATGAGGGACCATTATAGCCTTATATAATGAAAGACATTTTTTTCTCAAATAAGTTTTATTGTAAGGGATCAGTAACTTCATGAGCACCTGTCCCTTACTATTCAAGTACCAAATTGGCTTCCCATTCTTAGTAAAATCAAAGAAAACTGAACAGCCCCACTTCATGAAGCAGTTTCTTTTTGACTGGAACATATGAAAATATACTGAATATAGAGGTGGGGGTGGTCTAAATTCACCTGAAGTAGTGAAGTTACTATAAGGACACTGTCCCTTCTATAAAGCAGGATCTGACTTAAAATATATCCACGCTATCACACACTAGTATCTCATGCAAAACAGGTGAAGGGTGAAAATTTTATATTTCAACACTGCACTTTTTCATATTCTTTACAAGGCGAAAACATCTTCATAGTTTGTAAGCCACATTCTAAAATAGCATAAAACAAATAAAATACTTAAAGAGACAGACTGATTACAAGTTACAAGTTAAAAACCAGTTGTCTGAGAACCTCTTGTTTTTGTTCAAGAATCTTCAAACTTACCAATCTTCAATAC
>NW_019772412.1:541-701 GCF_002891405.2 Cryptotermes secundus | reverse complement strand
TTCAGTGCCCACAATGTCACCTACAGAACGCCTGAAATTAAAACTACACCGCTTCACGCACATTCGAAATAGATGGCCTAAAACAGTGTTCACACAGTGAAAATTGATAAATCACCTCGTATTTACTTGCTAATACAGATTACAGCTTGCAGCTTTATCT
>NW_019772412.1:0-516 GCF_002891405.2 Cryptotermes secundus | reverse complement strand
CCACATGCGTTCAATAGATGGGAGATAAAGACACACAGCACAGTATATAAGCACTGCTCATCACCCTGACACATGGTAACTACGTAATGATGAGCAGCGCTTGGCACCCTACTCTGAGACATTAAGTCCACAAGCACCAATTATGACACGAAGAGTACAATCTCTTATTGGTAACAAACTTGGGATATAAATTTGACAATACCCAATGAATAAGTTCACATCCTTACCATACATCGATGGATGGGCTGATATGTAGGTGGATAAAACAACTAGATTGATGCATTTGTATCCAAATGAAAGGGCAGAATTTGATACCAGCATAACAATTAAATGTAGTACTTGCTTCGAAAACATTCACTTAAATTGCTAGGTATATATACTTACACATCGCTTTACAGGTTGAAGATGCTTTACCCCATGTTGAGGTTGATGCTGTTTTATCAAATGAGGAGGTCGCAAAAATTCCTCTAGTATAAAACAAAAAAGTGTCTGTTAAATTTAATTTATTTGGAAGCG
>NW_019772411.1:1914-2139 GCF_002891405.2 Cryptotermes secundus | reverse complement strand
AAGTCTCAGATTTTTTGCATAGAATTCTACAGAGTGTTCAGTTTGTTTCCTGCGGTAATGTTTCGTCAGAGTGCTAGTTACCTTCTCGATTGGAACACCAAAATTCCTAACTGATATTGATGAAGTTTTTCTAAATACCTCCAAGAAAAAGACTGGATGTGTCTTTACCCATCTTCCCATTCGACACGCTGCAATCTCAAATTATGAGAGGACTGTTAAACAGCC
>NW_019772411.1:0-678 GCF_002891405.2 Cryptotermes secundus | reverse complement strand
GTGTATCCACGCTCACGAAAAAGTTAGGTTGTAATGGAATTCTGGTTTCAAATGTTCAACATTGCACTGTAATATCCCGCAGTATATGACTGTAATAATACCTCAGTATGAACTGCAAACAGTATTGGCTTACGGAATATAGTGCGACTGAATTTAACCTCAGGAAGTGACAACGTAGAAGAAACTGGCGGAAGTCATTCCTAACAGTCTTCTGTTCCTTTTTCTACTTACCGCCCTGAAGAGTCCCCTGTCAACATTCGCAAAGCCCGCTATAGATACTACAGGGGGATTCATAACTATCGTCTCCAGAAACATGTTCACCTGCAAGGAGGTTCAGCTGGATTTTAACATTGAAATAGATCTCAAGATAAATTTAAAACTCTAAACAAATTAACTGACTTATTTGGCTGAAGGCCTACCTATAAATATCCTATGAATTACTTTCAGTCTCCACAAATTTATGACATTTACCTGAATTGGTTGGAAGATTGTTTCTTTTGGGCAGACACAGTGAGCTTCATATGATCTTGAGGGATTATGAATCCAGGCCTATCGCAAAAATTTGGGCGAAAAGAGCTTCTTACATGAAAACTGTGGTGTTGTGACTCTCACTTCTTGCGAAACATCCGCAGTGGCTTCCGATGGGCCTATAAGTTGCAGCTCATCTCGAAATTCTAC
>NW_019772410.1:0-412 GCF_002891405.2 Cryptotermes secundus | reverse complement strand
ATGATTTTTAATTACATATGTTGAAGCAAGATGGAATTAACATGCGGCTTGTGTTTCAGGATGAACTGCAACGTGAATTAGAAGAGCTGCTGGATGTGGGAGCTTCAGTAGATGACTTACCATGTGTACCTACCACCGACATTGCGAGGCCTACTCCAAGTACATTGCAAGATTGCCAGTTACTTTAATGTAAATTTTGCTCTANGTAGTCCTGCATGGCTGTGACCATAAATTTTGTTTTCATTGTCCAATATATCCTTTCTACAAACCATTCTTACAAGTTAATGATTGCAAATGTGTTTTTTTTTTCAGTGAGGTCCAAAGAATAGTTAAAGAGTACTATTCAGAGAGTTTCCTTTATATTGAATTTTCTGTACTAATTAAACATTACAGTGTCTATCCAGTGTACCAC
>NW_019772409.1:0-534 GCF_002891405.2 Cryptotermes secundus | reverse complement strand
ATAGTCGAGGAGGTATCAGGTGCCTTCTACTGCTCTAGGTTGGCATTACTTATCTCCATCGTCATATATTGTTTCCGCCCCTATCATGCGATTGGACGTCCAATACCAGCTTATAAACATCGCCATCTTATTTCCGGTCCCCCTACCAACATAATGGCGATATTGTATACGTCCACGATATACCGGAAACAATCGCCATTGTTTCAAATTACTTTTAAGCCTGCCTATTGGACGAAAAGGCTGTATTAGTATCCAGGCACTAGGATAGTCGAGGAGGTATCAGACGCCTTCTACTGCTCTAGGTTGGCACTACTTACTTCCATCGTCATATTGTTTCCGCCCCTATCATGCGATTGGACGTCCAATACAGTCTTATAAATATCACCATATTATTTCCGGTCCCCCTACCAACAAAATGGCGATACTGTGTACGTCCACGATATACCTAAAACAATCGCCATTGTGTTTCCAATTACCTTTAAGCCTGCCTATTGAACGAAAAGGCTGTATTAGTATCCGGGCACTAGGATAGTC
>NW_019772408.1:0-471 GCF_002891405.2 Cryptotermes secundus | reverse complement strand
AGTTTCAGGTTAAGAAATGTGAAAAACCTATTTTATTGTTATTAATCACAAGCCTTTTCCTTGTTACTAAGGAGGATTAGGGAGAGTTAGCAGTAGAAATTGCGCTACCTGACAGAATGTACGAGCTGCCTAAGGAGCAAACTGAAATGTTCCAGGAAGCTGTTGCTAAAGAATGTTCACTGCCAAATGGTGCCTACACAGGTTATTCTGGCCTTAACGGTTGTCTGCTTGACAACTGAGTTACGAAGCTTTGTCCAGTGGGGCCTGCCATATGTAGCCGTGCTAAGTAGCCCAGAATTAATGCTGTGCAGTCAGCTGGAGGGCAGTGGTGGATGTCATGGAAAGCTTATTTCAGGGAGTACATATGTTTACGTAACATAGACTTGAGTCATGTTACTTTGTGAGAAGTCTTCATGGTGGTAACCCTTGCACCTTGTGCTGGTTACAAGGTAGAAAAGTTGGCATGGTAAC
>NW_019772407.1:0-405 GCF_002891405.2 Cryptotermes secundus | reverse complement strand
GTGGAGCAAATAGCGGCTTTTGTACATGCGCCCCTAAGTTCCCGTGAGGCGGAAAGAAGTTTTTCCCGCTATAAGGACATCTTACAAAACAGTAGGAGGCGATTAACTACGGAAAACCCAAAATNTAAAATATTTAGTAATTGTGAACTGCAACAGAAGAGAAGTTGAAAGTTCGGAGAGCTAAATGTGAGTACCATTGGTTTGTTAAATTTGTAATGAAATATGTTGGCTTTGTTGCATGATTTGTATTTAAGTATAGCTCTTTATTGCAAGTGAATCATTCAGTGGTTACATGAAATGAACTTAAATATTGATTTGTTGGTCATAAAAGAATGTAAAATCAATTTTAGTATTTAGTAGAAATTTTTATGTTCATATTTTAGTGCATATTTCGGAAGTTTTTCA
>NW_019772406.1:0-432 GCF_002891405.2 Cryptotermes secundus | reverse complement strand
AAATTCAAAGTGAAGGACAGCAGACGAACCCAGATGAACGAATCCGAACCGCCATCAAAATAAGCTAGCAATGGTACCAACAAGCAACGGAAAACTACAATCATGCATCACAGTTGACTTAGGTGTATATACGCGGAACAGTAAAGCAAACAACACCCCAGAGCCCNCTCTGGTCACTGTTTCACCTTCTCTTATGTCAGTTTCTACTCCCTGCCTGTGACGGTCTTCTTTGACTTGTAAACCCTGGCTGCCTCGGCTAGATTACTATTCCGTGTATGTAAATAATCTGTGATGACTGATTTTAACTGTCCGTTGCTGGTTGGTAGCATTGTTAGTTTTGAATGTATGACGGTTGGAGCGGTTGGAGTGTGGTTGTGAGCTGACAGTGTTATTCTTTATCGTTCTTTATTCTCGAAGTTCTTGGACGTTTAA
>NW_019772405.1:0-445 GCF_002891405.2 Cryptotermes secundus | reverse complement strand
ATCATTATTTGAATTATTTAACGACTGATATCAACTGGTACACAAGAACCCAGAAGATAGAAACACTGGAAGGCCAAATGTGAGAACTTCAATCTGTACTCGTCCCAGAAAGGATTTCGCGTCTGTACCCTCTTGCAAGTCGACGTTGGTTAATATGGCACCCCGTGCTTCCATCTAACGTTTGCCATTGACATGTCTCGTTCGATATTAGCACTGACGGGAGGATGTAGTCGATTCTTTCTGTCATTATGGAGATAATCCTGATATTGCCACGAACATGCTTATTTCATCATATAATACATAAGGTACGAACCTTTCACTACTAACAACCAGGCACCCTTGAGCATTGAAAACGTCTTTAAAAGGCTCACTAATCCTGTCCATAACAGACGTAAAAGTGATGGAGCGAAATTTTCTGTGTAATGAGGACATCTCTATTGAGTAC
>NW_019772404.1:0-1212 GCF_002891405.2 Cryptotermes secundus | reverse complement strand
GTGGGGGGTGGTTCTCCTTAGCGCAACATGTCACAATAATAATAACGAATACTTTTATCCTTGATGTATGTAATACAATGAAAATAAAAACTTAGAAATTAAAGGTATATATTTGAAACTAACAAATATGGCTTACATACCTTCAATGAAAACAATATTAGGGTAGAAAAAAGCTGCAGAAAATTAACTAAAGATTCTTGAGCTTCATGAAACAAAAGTGTATACTGCAGCAGTATTGGCTAGCTGTAATTTAAAACCGAATGAATCTGAATCTTGGTAAAAAGAAAAGACTGCAAAAATGAGTTCATTAAAATGTTTGATTAGATGAACAAAATGCTCAATGCAGATCAGTCACTACCAAGATGTCTGTCAACATGACATAACATGCACACACACACTTAGCTTCAATTAGAAACCAGATGTTTTGCAAATAAAATTATTTTAAAATATTTTATTTCATGCACACTCAATCACTTCAAGACATAGAATCTTCATTTTTCATCCTTTTCGGAGGAGACCTCGGTTTGCTGTCTAAATTCATGCTGCTGTCTTGAATATCTTTATACATTTTGTTCTTTTTTTCAGTCTTCTAAATTATAAATTTTGCAGAAAAACCACATTCATATACTTACCTTGCAGCCAAATTACTTGGGTAGCAGGCCCATATCCTTTTCCATTTCTAGCAGCAATTCGGAAGATGATTGCTGGCTTTGTTGTTACGTCAATATGCGCTGCTGAGAGTGATGAGTTTGGCACAGTTCACTGGTTAGTTGGACCATAGTATACACGAACAAAAGCCAGCTGTGTTGGTGTTGTAGACACTGTTTTTTGTATCACCCTAACAGTTACACATAAAAGACATGTACAAANGTACAATATTCAAAACCCTTTAAAAAATTCATCTTCTTTTAATTATGACATGACTCATACAACAAAGTGTTACCATAGCATGAAATTTCTTGGGAAGTTCAAATTTTGGACAGTGATACATTATTTATTAGACAAATGGCAAAACTGTGTTCTCTTGAGATAAAGCTCACATATAAAACATAATTTGATATATTATATTTCATTATTTGTTGTATTATTTATACATACATACCCTGAGAAGGCATTTTTTAAAGCTAGTGGTATTAAATAGATACTTTCTAGAAAAAAAAATAACATTGAAATCATACACTACATAAAATATAAATGTGCAGGCATTATGCA
>NW_019772403.1:0-422 GCF_002891405.2 Cryptotermes secundus | reverse complement strand
TCGTATGCACTAATCCTGTCTCTCGGGCCAGCTCATGAATAGTATTGCATTGATCACTCTCTAGTAATGCGGAAGGAGCATACACTTCTTCTTCACTGACAGTAGGATGACCTGGCCGATGCATGTCTGCCACATTTTGGCGTCCCTCGTTGAAGGCTTTTACCCACCTTGCCACTGGTCTGTAAGGCAATGCAGATTCCCCGCAAGCCTCTTGAAGACCTTGATGACAGTGTCGTGCTGTACAGCCTCTGGTACATTCAATCTTTATCCAACTCCATTGTTCCTGTTTCGAAAACATCATGACAACACTACATTAGACCGCCAGCTAACACGAGGCTTTGTTCTTCTTGTCACTGCGCATGCACATGATGTGGGACGGGAGAGTCCATTTGCTCTGAGGTAAGATAGGTATGTGACTAATG
>NW_019772402.1:0-714 GCF_002891405.2 Cryptotermes secundus | reverse complement strand
AATAATGCCTCTGACGAAGCCGGCTCAAAGTAAAATTCTGGGTACTGTGTTGTTAGCAAAGTAGCGGGACTGGAAGATGAACTACCAGTTTCCTCCGAAAACGATGTAGAAAATGAAGACGTTCTTGTAGTTTTCTCAAGTTCGTCATCTTCCTCCGCTTGTGAAACCTTGTTTCGAACTTGTCGCTGGTACTTCCCCGAAAGACCCTTTGTTGTATTGTACATTGACATAAAGAACTGAAACAGCGCATCATTCTGCAAAGACGATGTTAATTGTTCACGCTGAAGTATTGTTTTTCTCAGTTCATCACGATTCTTGGCTCTCATTTCAGAGGTTTTTATAAAGCGAAGGATGGCGGTTTGGTCGCTGAGTTTAGGGCGTTTTGGTACAGACTGACTTCTTCCTAGTTCATCACAATTGCCTACTTCAGGCTCGTCTTGGTCAAAATGTGGAGCATCTTCTTCATTTCGTTTCGCTCCATGTTCAGTTGCACTAATGTCTGCCAAAGGTTGCTGCTCTATGTTTGTGCATGTAGATCTGTTTTTCATGTACGGAATTAAGAATTCCATCTGGTGTTGATAAGACCACGGCCTTTGAATATCCGCCTTGGACCCCGTTTTTTGTCTTCGCAATCTTCGCAGTGCTTCCCGATGATGCTCTCGAAGTTTTCGCCATTGTTCCTTCGCAGTTTTGCCTGAAAACAAAACAAAAAAC
>NW_019772401.1:0-466 GCF_002891405.2 Cryptotermes secundus | reverse complement strand
TCCTTCTTCTTCTTCTTCATTTCTTTAGGGGCAGGGATACAGTTTCTGTGCCTTAGACCATCCCCACACAGCAACAGGCAAATACCATACACAAATCATTCATAAATGTCCCTATTAACTCTAAACGCACGTGTTCTCTACACTGTAGTCTATATGCCAGAAGAACCACTGACGCCAAAAGAAGAGCTCCTCNCTTGCTCCTCCCCTCCCTTTTTCTAAGTGGATTATCTAACAACACTTTCCATTAAGACAGAAGACCTCTGAAGATTAGACTCATAGTGCAAACTGAACAGTCAAAAAAACCATCATTACAGAATTCTGACACTTCATCAGGCCTAACAATTAAAAGCACAGCATGGAAAGTGTCAAAGCATCTCTATAGATGAGATTAGAAAGGACTATGTTCTACTAACAAAAGACGCAAACAAGCAGAGCCAAAAATAGGCTTTTTAAAGCAAACTCCCCC
>NW_019772400.1:0-487 GCF_002891405.2 Cryptotermes secundus | reverse complement strand
AGGTTCAGTAATATTCAGCAGGCGTACCTCCTCTTGCAATACAGTAAGAAATACTTTTCTTCTTACAATGTGCTGAGATGCTGCTGGCAACTCGTACACTGACATGAAGAACAAATACAGATCGCCCTTCGGAGTTGTTCTTGTTTCTAATTTTTTTCTTTCTTCACTTCTTCCTTTTGATATTTGTTCTCGGTGCTTAATAGTCTATTTTATTAAGTTGTCAATATCAAATTTTTTCACCTTCTTCTTTCGTTGTGGCGTTGGTGATACAGGAGATTCAGCAGACTCGTTGTTTGTAGATGAATTACGTGATTCATCCTCTTCAATGTCAGCAGTCTTTGGTAAGTCCGAACCTTCATCATTTATCTTGTAAATAGGGTCACCTTCACAATGTTGGGCTTCAGGGTCTACATGTTGATCTTCATTAGGAGATTCTGAACTGTCATCGTCGGCGAAATTTGTATCACGGTTTTCATTGACCATGTAA
>NW_019772399.1:0-369 GCF_002891405.2 Cryptotermes secundus | reverse complement strand
ACATGATCTGAACTGCGAGATATGTTAGATACGAATTATTTCAGAACTACACGAGTTGCAGCCCAGTGCTCAAGCGAGAAGTGTCATGTCTCGCGTTTGAATAAATAAATTAGGTAAGGTTATGTTATCTGTGGTCTTCTGAGATAAGATGTCATTTTGAGTGAAACATTTGGCGCCAGGAATCATACCCTATTGCGTAGGGCAACGTTGCTTAACACGAGGGCAATTCCTAATATGAGGTACTACTGTTATCTTTTCTGTAAGGTTCTGCCGTGGTCTTGTAGCTGATGCATAGTGACGCCATTTTTGAGAAGTTGTGGACTCTCAACTAGGTTTTATTCTAGTCACTAGATTTAATGTGTTCTTGTG
>NW_019772398.1:0-599 GCF_002891405.2 Cryptotermes secundus | reverse complement strand
CTTTTCCTGTATGAATTATTGTAAATTATAAATGCAGAATCATCCCTGTGAATCATGGATTGAAGAATGGACTACATGCAATTCACCAAACTCAATGTGCAAAGATTGGTATCCTACAGAAAATAGTGATATATTTTTTGTTTCTTGCAGTCATTATTCTGGGACAACTAGTGGGGAAGCCAGTACTCAAGTGGTATAGTAACTCAATGGAATTTTTGTCTAAGGCTTTCTCTCCGTAAGTGATATTATACTGCTGGCTTGTACTTCTAAAGTGATTTCTGCACACCTGTGACACAGTCATACTTCAAGATCATACGCCAAACCAGATCTGGGTAAAAATCTGTCTGCTCTTTAAGTCAAAGACAGGGTACATAAGCATTAATATTAATTGACACCATAATGGATTAAATAACAATGCTCGAAATTACAGTGCTCGAACTTCGAGTTCAAGAAGCTACATTGATTAAGTCGTCCTGGTTTGGTATCTGTTTTAATTCCTAAACTTCTTTACTGTTGTAATTATTACTGCTGTAATAATAATTCGGATAAATGACTTTATTGGAAGTGTGGGATGGTTATCATCTGGATAAAGTTGAGGT
>NW_019772397.1:0-379 GCF_002891405.2 Cryptotermes secundus | reverse complement strand
ATGTGGAATATTCAACAGAACAATATTTGTATGAGAATTAGTTTTTATAAAATCNCAATATATTTCTTAATGCTTCTCTGGAATCATTTTTTCCCATTTCTTTAGTTCCACCTGAAAAAAACTATTACATCATTAAGTGTCAAGGATTCAACCATAGCCTCTGCCGTGGTAGGTAAGTTACTTATGTCGGCTCCTGGCTTGACAAATCCTATTACTCTGGACGTTTTAGTTAAGTTGTCTTTGATCTTATCTACACAGTCTCTAATATGGCTATCACCAATGAATAAAATTAAATGTTTAGTCTTATCAACTAAAAGATTCTACTTTAGACTTCCGTTTTTGTTTGAAATTTGCATGTCAGTATCACTGTCACCACTTT
>NW_019772396.1:0-691 GCF_002891405.2 Cryptotermes secundus | reverse complement strand
GTTCATATACCATGTTTACAGGTTGGACGAGTCCTGTCCACATCCTCTCACCCTGTGTCTTTGAGATTGTAGCATCCTGTATAGCTATGGGATGTTCTGTATAGCCACAGGAACCAAGATTCCTTATTTTTGTGAGATCCCTATACACAACGTCTGAATTTCTGCATCATTGAAATCTGTATGTGTAGCCGTTTTATTTCTGTAACATTGTATTCGGTAGAATATTGTACTTCATTAGCATGGCATAGAGTAGATGTCTCTAAGGTTTCCCCTTTTGGGTTGCCACATCATATTGATAACTTATGTATCCGGCAGTCTCACGGACAGCACCCCTGCATGATTGTATATCAGGGGCTGCAGTGACAACTAAATACTTCTTACATTAAAGATTTGGGAAACGAACCTTAGATTCGGTGACTGCATCCCACGCTGTCCAACTGTCGCTAGAGTTAAGGTAGTATTTATAGTTTTTGTAACTACATATTCATGTTGTGGGAATGGATGCACAGGTGAGAAGACACAGCATCACCCTCCTTTGTGTGTGGGTCTTGATAAACCCGGTGTTGGATGCAGCTAGGGGGACATCTTTCGCGAATCCAGTCGAGGGCAGTCTCCATGTCAGTCTGCGTTCGAATGAAAACTTAGAAATTTCTCAACCGTGCTCTGGCCTGGTCTACACAACATATGTATC
>NW_019772395.1:709-1061 GCF_002891405.2 Cryptotermes secundus | reverse complement strand
TCAGTCGTTAAGTGTGTTCAAAACCACTGTTTCAAAATTGAGTTCAGTTCCTGGAAGAGTTGGTGAAGCAGCAAAGGAAAAAGTACACAGCATTCTTTGAAAAAATCCAGGATATGAACAAATTTGTGAAATTGAAGAAATTTTAGCCGGTAAACGTACTGAACTGCCAGTGGAGCAAATAGCGGCTTTTGTACATGCGCCCCTAAGTTCCTGTGAGGTGGAAAGAAGTTTTTCCCACTATAAGGACATATTATGAGACAATGGGAGGCGACTAAATATGGAAAACCTAAAACATTTAGTAATTGTGAACTGCACCAGAAGAGAAGTTGAAAGTTCGGAGAGCTAAATGTGA
>NW_019772395.1:0-650 GCF_002891405.2 Cryptotermes secundus | reverse complement strand
GTTGGCTTTGTTGCATGATTTGTATTAAGGTATAGCTTTTTATTGTAAGTGAATCATTCAGTGATTACACAGAATGAACTTAAATATTGATTTATTAGTTTTAAAATAATGTAAAATCAATTTTAATATTTGGTATAAATTTTTATGTGCATATTTCGGAAGTTTTTCATGCATAAATGCATACATATTTAAGGTATTATTAGGGCATAAAAATCCGGTCCCTAATTATAAAACATTTCACGTTTCTAGCTGAAAGTCTGATAATAATTCCCGTGAAAACATTGCGTGTTTCTAGCTGAAAATTTGATGACAAGAATTTTCATTTTATGAAATATTAAACGTTTTTGATGGGAAGAGTAATACAATTAGTTTTGAGCTTCACATATTAGGGGTTAGATTTACCTGAACACATTCAGAGTATATCTTCTATACAAAATTTGATGTCTTTTAAAAATAGTGTCAAGACAGACCTTAATAATTTGTCCTTGTATTGGAACCACCTTATTGTCAGAGCAGAGATACTTTGCTCCAAGTCCAGTGCAATTCATTACTATATCAAAGTCATATTCCAGCTCTTGAAAGTATGTAACAGTCTTCTATACCATTTTGCCACCTGCCTGCTCAAATCTGAAACAAAAGATATCAGAGGT
>NW_019772394.1:0-365 GCF_002891405.2 Cryptotermes secundus | reverse complement strand
ATCTTGGCCAGTATGATTATGCTGGCTAATAATCCTGTTATGATTCAAGTAAATCAAACAATTAAATCTAGAAAGATTCATTTTTATTGCATGTGCATTAATACTATCCACATAATTAAAGCTAATGATCTGTATTATCTTCACTCGTGGCATATAGCAGTGTCAATATGGTTTCCACTTCACAGCGAGCAGAATGCCACCAACATTAGTTTTAAGCCTCAAAAGAAGCATCTTAAGGGACTTTCTAAGCAACTCTGCAAAAACCTGCAACACTTACCATGCGTTTTACATTAAGTGACTCAAAAGAGCTTCCTGATCACCTCTCATGTACATCCTGCAGTTCTGCACCTGTCTTATATGTCTCA
>NW_019772393.1:194-434 GCF_002891405.2 Cryptotermes secundus | reverse complement strand
AGCATGACTGGTCATAATATGTAATTATAACAGAGCTAGCTCAGTGGTTATTTGTAATACATTTTCAGTTTATATATGCAGTTGTCCTATCTAAAATTATTATGGCTCATATTTTATTTATCATACTAATGTGATCTACAAATTTAGAATCAAATTTTAATAACCCAGATCTGTTTGTCATTAATTGATAACCATAACAAAGATGGCTGCTGATGGTACAATTTTAAACATGTATTGAAG
>NW_019772393.1:0-130 GCF_002891405.2 Cryptotermes secundus | reverse complement strand
GGAAGACACCTAATTGGTAATTTAAGTGATTATATGAAATTGTGACTATGTTTTTATAGTAAGCTGTTAAATTTATGTTTTAATTGAATTTTATTTATTATTATTATATGTGGTTTTATGATGTATAAGT
>NW_019772392.1:0-710 GCF_002891405.2 Cryptotermes secundus | reverse complement strand
TCACTTGCCCTAATGATAATATATACGTACATTGTTCTTGAGTCACATATTTTCCGTCTAGTACTAAGAAGAAACCACCATCAAAACGGACACACTTCTTTTTACCAATAGCACTCAACTGATGCTTGTGTGCTGGAAGGGGTACCGTCTATTCCACAGGCATCGAAGATATTCATCGTCGTTCATCGTATTCTCTGCTGAAATTGAACAATCAGTTGGCTCAGAACCTCTAACGTGGTCTTCATTGATTCAATGTCCTTCTGTATTTCAGCACAGCTTTCTTCATGCAGCTCCCTCCTCTGTTTAATTGCACGCACCACCTCATTCATTCGAGCGAATCGATTGTCTTCCTCTTTCACAAAGTCTATCACAATTTTCATCTGTGGGATGAGCCCAATACTCTCATGAAACAAAATGCTCCTGAGCTCCTGATCTGTTTCGCCTTCCCTTCGCCACCACCGTCGATATATGTAACGTGGGAGATAATACAACATATTAATAATGAAGAGTGCGATGAGCTCGTAAATCAGACGGGCAAGGAACGTCCACAAATTCTGGTGTTCTGCTGCTGTGCTCCATCCTTGAAATTCCCAGGACTGCATGGATTCCATTTCGTCTGCTGAGGCGACGGTCCAGACTGGGAATATATTACAGTCTGGGATTGTTTCGGGTGCTGGAATTTGTTCTGATGCTGTAGTTAATTCGGGCGC
>NW_019772391.1:0-399 GCF_002891405.2 Cryptotermes secundus | reverse complement strand
GGCCACAAATCTAAATTCAGCGAGAGGAATTTCGCAGTAGAGCTACCCGGCAATACGATGTGTGCAGTAGAAGTTGACGTGCACCAGGAGCAACGGGAGGTTTTTCAGCGAGTTCTGGTGTTTGAGAGCGAAAACTCTTTCTTCTATCTCATGGGTAATCTTGGTCTGTCTGTTAGCCCTGTTCAGCACTCTCTCAAGCCATTCGCAGTATCTTCTCCGTGGCCGAAATTAGTTCTTAGAATCCACGTGGCTCAGATTCTGCTTCTGGTTTCGGGCCCTATCCTCATACGCCCATCTCTCGTCCGGTGTCATGTGCTCCCACATCAAGGATGCCATCTCACTGATTAAGCCAGCGCCTCTTTCTTGCGCCTTCTTCTGTACGTCCAGGAGGAAGAAACT
>NW_019772390.1:0-1048 GCF_002891405.2 Cryptotermes secundus | reverse complement strand
GTGTAATTGACGACTAAAATTATAACTATGCCAGGGAATTCTGATATAGCGAACGAAGAAATAAACAAGTTTATTAGTGATGTACAACAGGGGTAAGTTGTTTGCAGCTTTGCAAAGGAGGCAGATTGATTATATTGAAATGTACTATGGAGCAGGGTTCTCTAATCTCTGTGCTTTGAATAAACAACAAATTCTGTTTGTACTGAATTTCTTTTAATTTATTTTGAGAATTATTACAAACTTTTGAGGCTATTGACAATATATTTTCAAATTCATTATATGCTCTTGTTTCAGAAAAGTATGGGGTTCCTATGACATAGCATTTAACACAGTCAACTTGCTGAAGAAGGTCATTGGCCATGGAAACTGGCAAACTGCTCAGTAAGTGGTTAAACCACCTGGAATGCCCCATCAATAATGTGGTTGTGGTGGTAGTTTGATGCTGAGTGTGTGTGATTTGATTGTGATATTGCAGAGATCTTGTGGCACTAGTCAGTGCAGAAGGCAGAAAGCTAACAAAGGCACTTCCACTGCAGGCATCAGTAGGCAACATGGTCAGGCGGGTTCTCAAGATAATCCGGGAGGAATATGTAGCCACTCAGCAGGTAGGACAAGCCATAATGGTCACTGGAATTGGTTTTCACAAAGTTTATTTACCTCATTACTGCCTTTGCAGCTCCCCATACCTCTTGTGTCATGTCATGCATTTTTTTCATAGTAAAAGTTACTGGTACTAACAAAATGGAAGTTAATTGCCGATCTTATATCGTTGCATTTGGGGATATATGAACAAAATAGAAATTTAAACCGTCCAGGTCCATTAAACAGACTGTTCCAGACTGTTAATTGTAAAATATTAAATCTGTTGCCAAAACAGATTTGGTGTGCAAAGCCACAAGAATACATCATGTGTGCCTGTTTTCCATTATTTAAAAAGCACATTACTTTTTTAANAAGCCACAAGAATACATCATGTGTGCCTGTTTTCCATTATTTAAAATGCAAATTACAGTCAACTCTCGATTATCCGGGCTAATGGTGGGGATGG
>NW_019772389.1:0-705 GCF_002891405.2 Cryptotermes secundus | reverse complement strand
ACCTGTGTTCTAATGAAATATTTCAGTATCAATTTTCCATATTTTAAGTCTTTTCTATCAACTCAGTTTGCATTCTTCTCATGTTGGACTAAGCGTTTTGTGTTACGGAGATGTGTTTCTGAGACTGGTGATGGTAACTGTAACAGAACATGCAGCACTTTAATTATAAGTTGAAAAATTACATAATGTGTGGTTTTATTATTATATATTTTTGCTTTATGGTACTATTTCTATATACTTCTTCATGTGTGTTAGGCAGCAAATGTGTAATAATAATTTTTTTTTTCAGTCTCGTGAAATATGCGACAAGTTTCCAGGAGCATTGCTTCCCTCTCGTTGTTTGAAACGTCAACAAAAGGACAAAATGTTGGGAGAGGATGGTCTCATGTGGGAGATATCCCATGTCAACGACATGGGAGTACTGGATTCGTCGTGGACAGAGGAAAAATCTTCAAATTGCTTTCAAGAAGTACAAAATGGCGTTGGTTATGTGGACCCTCCTGAAGAGTGTAAGTAATCCGTTCCGTTGTGAATCAAATTGTGCCCTGCAGAAAGTCTTAAACTTTGACTTCAGACTTTTTAAGTACTGATAAATTTCATAATATTTTGTATGTGCTCTTCTGAAATTTCATATTCCTGTCCCATAGAGTGTAATATCACATCAAGAGTACTTTGGAGCCTATTATTTTGAATGGTTCTGGCTGT
>NW_019772388.1:0-668 GCF_002891405.2 Cryptotermes secundus | reverse complement strand
TATAATTACTATGGATCTGTATTATAATTATTATAAATTAAATTAGTTTAATTTGTATTGTTATATGCACAGGTCAGCTCAGCTGTATATTTTAATTGTATTAAAATAGTGTCAGTGTTTTAAAATCTGTACGTGTAATTAGCGGCTATACAATTTTTAGTGTGTGTGTGTGTGTGTGTGTGTGTTTGTCTAATTTTATATTATCGAAACAGTGCAGAGGCGTATGTATCAGTACTAAACAACCTGCGTTGAAGTATTCTTAGGTAATGTCTTGTTCCCTGATACTGTTGTGCTCTTGTTTCTTGTCTTTACTATCTGAAATGTAGTTTGAATTTTTATTCAGTTGCACATTTACTTTTTTGATATTTATATATTTCCTCATTTTGTATTTAATCATTTGTTAAAAATGTATAGTTTAACCATACCATGATATATATTATATCTCGTTTATCCATGAATAATATGTGTGATGGGTTGATACGTCTTTAACAAACTAATTGTAGTCTGAGTTATATTTGATGCTTATTAGTTGTTTCCTGTATTGTTTTCATTATTATTCTTTCTTTTACTGTCAGTAAATTACTTTCACTTCTAAGTTTTCTAGTATAATGACATCTGCAACGCTGTTTCTTGTTCCATTGTTTACCACCCAGTAACTGTAACTAACT
>NW_019772387.1:0-805 GCF_002891405.2 Cryptotermes secundus | reverse complement strand
TGCACTGGATGCTTCTTCGTTTCCTGTCTGCCTCTTGCTGACGCAGCGCCGTGTTTGCTGCGCTTTGATCAGAAGCTGTGTGCTGAATGAGGATGAGCAGGNCTCTTGCTGACGCAGCGCCAAGTTTCCTGCGCTTGGATCAGAAGCTGTGTGCTGAATGAGGATGTGCAGAACATGATCCCTCCATAGTGTGTATGAGTTGAAATGTAGTCCATTCTGCGATGGCACTGTTGTGTGTTGGTCTAGTTGAGTAAGAACTAGGAATACTTGGTAGTGTTTATCACTAAGAATTGCAATCAGTTCCTATACTCTCTGCTTTAGAACTGGTTTTGAATAGTAGAATATGGATTGAAACTTGATCAGCCAGATTTCTTTCTCACATTTTGAAGTTTAGTCATTTGTGTGTATGAATAATGCATGAGACATTGGCTGCTCTAGGTGCATGACCTTAATGGTGTTCTAAAGTTTGTGCCTCTGGGTTTTTGGCCATCTGCCTTTTTTAGGTTGTTTCCGGTATAATAATCAGTTGATTTAGTGGAAATCTGGATTCATAGTTGGGATGGGAGAGGGGCTGGAGATATTGGTTTCCTTTTTCCTGCAGATCTGACTGAGGACTGGATTGTTAGAAATATATGTATTGAACATTTCTCCTGTAAATTTGTGAGGAAAGGCCTGACAGCAAGATTACGCTTGTACAAGAGGTAAATTGAAGTGTGTTCCTGGGATGCGGCTTTTTGCAGAAGTGTGTTATCGTACCTGCTTTAAATAGAAGTTTTAGAAGTGGTGTTATTGTGATTTGTGAGAT
>NW_019772386.1:0-466 GCF_002891405.2 Cryptotermes secundus | reverse complement strand
ACATTTAGTGATCCAGATATGTAATTTCTGACTTCCAGTTTCTCAGTCCACTACTCATTCCTTGAGGAGTTACTTTTCTACAATAATATTTTATAATGAATCTCCTTTTAGGAGGTGGAATAACTCAGTGAGTGTAGTGAGTGGATTTCATAGCACAGTATTGACATAAAAGAATGTTGCTTTCCTTCTTAGGGTGACTGTGCATCCATCAGGCAGCAGAGAGTACCGGAAGAATGACACAGTTGGATCGAGGAATTGTCCACCCCCGGTCCACACAGACGTAATTCGTGAGTCCTCACAGGGGCCTGTCCTAGATCACCACGACACCATCCTAACACCAGTAACAGAGGGAGGTGAGAATACACGCCAATAGCCACTGCAACATATAATTTTCTAATTAATAAAATACAAGCTAATATCGGAATATGAAATTGGTTATACGTCCTTTGAAGATGGGACGTAGTTG
>NW_019772385.1:0-537 GCF_002891405.2 Cryptotermes secundus | reverse complement strand
ATACCTAGTGAAAGGGCATCTGAATAACAAACGTGATTATAATTAATGATCATGTAAGCGTTGTATAATTATTACTGTTTGTTTGTCACTACTGTAGAGGCGCCTGAGAAGAGACTGTCATCACAACCGATGTTAGAGTGAGAGAAACATGTAACAGATTCCCCGCTCTTCCTATATGTTCTGTGAAGACATCCTGTGTGAGAGGTATGTAACATGTGAGATGAACTCTACTGTTCTGAGACTGTATTTTTTAGTCATTAGCCATGTGTGTATTCTAGAGGCCTCAGACACATCTCATCCCAGAGATCTCTCTTGATGGACGAGGAGGAGGAGGAATTTCTTAGGTTTGTGGAGTCTCAGAATAGTTCCTCAAATTAGGCCCAACTACTTCCTTTGCATTTTTCATTTTTCACTGATAATCCACCGTTGAGTGAGTGCTGTAGAGTCAACCAACCTGCGGATATGTTGCAAAATATATCAGCAGAACTACGCAGAGATATACATATATATTAAGAATTTGTATTGGTTTATCTGTGC
>NW_019772384.1:0-517 GCF_002891405.2 Cryptotermes secundus | reverse complement strand
TCCAACTGTCCCTACCACCTCTCCAATCACATCAGGCCACACAAGCCCCATTAAACCAATACAACGTCGCTGAACAGCAATGAGTGTGTCANAACTATGGGTGCTAGCGATGCATGTGATGGCTGAGTGCTAGTACCAGGAATCAACCCAAGGAAACTTATCCGTGCAGGGCTTGTGTCATCAAGTACCAGGAATCCACCTGAGAAAACCATGTCCAACAAACTAAAACTCCGTATGCTGAAATACCTAGTGTTAAAAATCGCACTGTTACCCTTGCCTGAAAAATCAGTATTCCTTACATGCACGGGTTACCATGCCAACTTTTCTACCTTGTAACCAGCGCAAGGTGCAAAGGTTACCACCATGCAGACTTCTCCGCAAAGTAACATGACTCAAGTCTATGTTAGGTAAACATATGTACTCCCTGAAATAAGCTTTCCATGACATCCACCACTGCTCTCCAGGTGACTGTACAGCATTAATTCTGCTGTACTTAGCACGGCTACATATGGCAGGC
>NW_019772383.1:0-788 GCF_002891405.2 Cryptotermes secundus | reverse complement strand
TCCGCCACTGCCTGGCGGGAAAGTCTTCTTCCAGTCAGAATTGCAGTACATAATATTATATGTTGAAACTGGATAGCTAACAAGTGGATATATGTGCTGTTGTGTTAGCTAAGAATTTGCTTCTTACGTAAGTTCCGCATGTAGCATTAAGGATCCCGAAATATACAAAATAATTGACTCTGTACATGATTATTGCACTTGTCAGAAAGCTCAAGACTATTGGATATTCGAGATGTCAGATTTGTGTTACAGCTTGTCCCTAAACGAACCGAAATGTTGAGCATTATTTGAGTGCATTACGGCTACTTGGACGAAGCCTACTTATCCTCTAGACACAGATCAGTTTCTGGGTTTGAAGCAATTTAAGAACTTGCAGAATTTTCTTGTGACGAAAGTGAGGAAGCACCCATTACGAATTGTGTTTAATAGGAGCATTGCGGACGAACACGCGATTTTATAAGATATATATACATTTTTGCCGGCAGCAGTAAATTGAAGCGAGAGGGAAAGAAATTCATCCATTAGCAACCACCGAAGGCTGTCGGGCTCCACATAAGCAGGTACTCCCAAATATTGAACCTTCTTTATACCGAAGTTTATTGGGTTGCTTAGAAATTATGAGCGGAATTTGGGAAATGCCTATATGAAATTTAACGCTTGTTATTTCTTCTGTGTCTTGTGAAATAAATTGGAAGATTACGTGGTACATTTCTAGGGCATGTCTTGTTAAGATTCGGAGGTATAATTGACGTAGATCGTACGCAGTGTTCCTGAATTTATTTTTGAAA
>NW_019772382.1:0-1292 GCF_002891405.2 Cryptotermes secundus | reverse complement strand
AGAATTGTGTTTCAGCATCACCTAAGATGGGCATTGATTCACCAAGAGATGAGCAGGGGAACAAGCGCTTTTGCTGTGGGAATGAAGTATCAACATTCTCTCCCCCTGGCGCAGCACATGATGGCTGGGCTTTGGATGACTCAATGGCCAGACTGAGTAGATCTCAGCCACATCCAAGGTTAGAGCAGCCCTGTGTACCAGCTGAGAGTGTTGCTGCAGCTATGCAGGAAGAAGAGGGACATTGCCATTTTCACAGCCAGCGCACCTGAATGATATGGTGCTGAATTCACAGCTCCATGCTACACAGCCATCTACACGGACTTCCAGTCAGGTATGTAGTGCTAAGAGAACTCTGAATCTAATAATTCTTTTTTAAAAAATGAGTTGAAGTCATTGTGTTTTTNCGTGTTTTGTTCACAGAATACTTTCCAAATCCTGGTGCGATGCATGACACGCTTTTGTGTATGTACAGGCTATAAGGAAACAATTGAAAAACTATGCAAATTACTTGATAACTTGAGTTATACCTGGAGAATTGCAGCCAAAGATGCACGTAATCATCAATTTGCACTGATTGCTTGGGCATGCCTGGTGTGCATACAGTTCTCTCCTGCGTCTTAATGGTCTTCTATTTCTGGGTCATACTAAAACACCCGGCACTTAACCATTGTCGCTGCCACTTGAAGTTACTTAAAGCACAAAGAAACCTGTGGACTTTTCCATCCCTGTGTGCAACCATCTTGCTTGAAAACAGAGCATGTTTCTTTTCTCATATTTTGCTGTCTACTGGGATTTTTGGGTATTATTTTGGCAGTTTGATTTGCATGTTCATTCAGTGGTTTGGTCAGAGTGAATTTTAAAGATCCTGTATTTTTCTTCACTTCTGAGCCCTTCGAAACCACCAGTTGTCAGTCCTCATATTTTCCATGTTTGATTTCAGTCCTGAGCTGTAATTTATATATATGTATCTTTTTCATCTGTACCGTCTTCCCTTTTCTCCAGAAGTTACTTGATGCACGAAGGACCTTCTGGATTTTTCTGTTCCTGTGTGCAACCATCTTGCTTGAAAACAGAACAAGTTTCTTTTCTCGTATTTTGCTGTCTTAAGATTTTTGGGATCATTTTGGCAGTATGTTTTGCTGGTTTGCATGTTCATTCAGAACTTTGGTCAAAATAGATTTTACAGATCCTGTATTTATCTTCAGTTTTGTTCCCTTCCAAACCATGAGTTGTTAGTCTTCACATTTTCTGTGTTTGATATCCGTCCTGAGCTGTAATTTATATATATATAT
>NW_019772381.1:816-1004 GCF_002891405.2 Cryptotermes secundus | reverse complement strand
ATAGAATGTATATTCAGATTGCTAATAAATGATAAATAAAAAAAAGGGGGGAGTTGGAATGGAGAGACTGGTCATGAAACATTCTTTTCATCACCAAAATGTCCTTCTGAGCCCTCAGAATCCCTCTGATGACAGATGCCTGAGGAGCAGCAGGATGCACACTCGACTGCAGCTGTGATGCTGAAGCC
>NW_019772381.1:0-474 GCF_002891405.2 Cryptotermes secundus | reverse complement strand
GAACAGAAAATCATGATACAGAGGTTAGGAATTCTACTTTATTTTCTGGAAGTTGTTGCTTTAAATCATGAAGCAAATCTTTAGGCTCTCTCTTAATTTCATATCTCTCCTAATTGGTAAATCAGAGAAAAATGGTAAAGAACAAAAACGATTCTTTCCTCTATCCTCTTCTAGAAAGTTCAAGATAAATGCTGACCGCTGGTTGCTCAGAATATGTGTGACAGAACTGGGGCTTTGCATTCACCATATTCTGTGTGGCCCAAGAAGAGTTGAATCTTTGTAAAATGAGACTGTTAATTTATAGCAGCATGGCGAAGGATAATATAGACAATGGCAACCAAAAATACTTAACTCACTTAACAATATATATATAAATGGAAGTACTTATATGGAAATATTTCGTTCTAAAACCTGTCATTGTGTCACATATTTGTGTGTGTATGTCTAGCACTGATTTTCATGACACTGTAAAGA
>NW_019772380.1:0-452 GCF_002891405.2 Cryptotermes secundus | reverse complement strand
AGTGATTGAGATATGTAATTTCTGTCTTCCAGTTTCTCAATCCACAACTCATTCTTTGAGGAGTTACTTCTCTACGATAAAATTTCATAATTTATCCCGTTTTAGAAGGGGAATTCTCATGACCCTGCAGTGGTCCAGCAGATGTCAACAACATGGGCGAGACACAGCCACCACCAACATCGTGCGAGAGACAGCCACCGCCAACATCGGGCGAGACACAGGCACCACCACCATCGGGCAAGACACAGCCACCACCAACATCATGCCCTTCCAGTGCACTCAGCTCCTTCTACCTCACGGCACTCATCGACAGTGAATTCTGCTGGCACCAGCACTGCCTCAGACCTGCATGCTGGCCCATGGCTTTCACCTGACTTCAAGGTAAGTCTGAAAAACCACCATGTTCTGAGTACAGTGTAATGTATGAGAAGGGAATAATTTTAACCCTTCAG
>NW_019772379.1:0-746 GCF_002891405.2 Cryptotermes secundus | reverse complement strand
TTAACTGGGTTCGACGCAAGGGAGCGCTGATTGGACGCACTCCCGACAGTGCAGCGAAGGCGGGATATAGCGCGCCCAGTGCGCGGTGTCCTAGCGCAGTGCCTACTCTTCGCGCCCTCACAACGTTTGCTGACATGGCGTGGTGCGCACATCTCTTGTTGCTGCCTGCCTGCTCGCTGTCTTCACTGTGCAACTGTTCAACACGTGGGAACGAATTCTGTCTCAATCGTAGGGACGCAGAAAAAGGCTACTAGGCGCGCAAAAAAGGCGCCAAGTTCTTTGGTACACATTCCGCATATAGAAACAGGAATCTGTACTGACTCCTCGTTTTAACCGTATAAGTGATATATACATCAAAGTTAAATGTGTAATTTTCAATATGTCGGAGTGATAACCGTTAGTTTCATTGGTGTTTACTANAGTTTACTCGTACAGATTTCCGAGTTTTGAAAGTAATTCTTTAAGTGTTAGCTTCCTTAATGTGAAGTAAGGTTAATGTAAATTCGTGTAGTGTAATAGTTAAAAGTTCGAGCCAGTGTTTGAACTGTATATGGACGCAAGTGTGTGCCAACATGCATCCAAATGAAATTGATCAATGTCGTGTGCGTGTCATCTTAATAACATTTATCTTCGTGTTTGTCAACACCTCAACTGTGGAGACCTTCAATTCAATAGTTGTCGCTTCAGCGTCCGCCGATGCAACAAAAGGTCAGATTTGATACATGTAATTTGTAGTTCAGTAGCTT
>NW_019772378.1:0-623 GCF_002891405.2 Cryptotermes secundus | reverse complement strand
ATAAATTTGTGGCTATGAAGATGGTTTTAATGCAGTCTGGATACAGAAGAGTACGTACAAGTTTACAGTGAAACATTTTTGTTAGAAATGCAGGGTGTAGTATGTGACCTCAAGGGCACTCATTCTGCTCGCAGATGAATATCCTTAAAACTTGAGAAATTCCATTAATTCGTACCCAGTCCGGTGCATGCATGTCCTCGTCATGACTCCTGGGTGACGCTAAGTCATGCAAGGGTGAAAGAGCAAGTACCTGACACCCCAAAATTGGGACAAGCCGGCTAGGGGAGATAACCCCAACAGAAAACATCTGTCCTTTAGGATTGCTATAAAATGTATGCTGTAAAAATCACTTGTCAAGAAAGCTCAAGAAACAGCTGGCCAGACCACTCTAAGATGACACTGCAATGTGGAAAGATCTAAGGATACATGGCTTTTTACTTGGAATGTACTGTCGCCATTTAGACCAGGTTCCGTTAGGTTGCTTGCAGATGTCCTCTCTGACTACAGAGCAGATATTACTAAGAAGAGAAAAATGGAGAAATTATAAATACAATAGTGCTTGTAAAGCTGTAAGGAAGAAGGCAGAAAAGTAGTTCAGGAATGAGATGGATGGATGGTGTAGA
>NW_019772377.1:0-713 GCF_002891405.2 Cryptotermes secundus | reverse complement strand
TTGCTGCTTCTCAGAATTGTAATCCTCATGTTTAAAAGTAAACACCAAATTGTATCAGTATCATAACAACATGAACATATCATAAGCAGCTAAAATACTGTAAAATGGTGGGAACATTAGTAAATTAAAAATCATGCACTATAACTTGGCAATTGTGTCATATTTATAGCAATTTACCTTTGAAATTTGGATGTGATGGGAAAAGTAATATAACACTGAAACTAATTCAAGAACATTTTGTAATAGGTTGAGGACAATCATTTTTAATATAGTTAAATTAAAAGTATTTTATGTAAAGTTTTTTCATGATTAAGTAATAAACTTGGGGTGACAACAAAGCAAAAGAAAAAATTACTGGAAGTTTGTTCACAGACTAATACTGCATATGAAACACATTTTGTGTCTGATATTTAGAACATCTCACAAAAGAGGAATGAAACGGTGAAAGTATAAATTTAGAATAGATAAGGAAGAAGGAATTCTTGGAAGAAGAAAGCATTGCAGTGCTACTGGTATATGTTGTTTTATCTGTGCTGAATTTTTCAGCAACAAGTATATTTAATCACACTATCACTAGTACTTTATATGGAACCACGAGCTGAATTTCTGTATAACCTTGACTCTTTGAGAACTTGAGAAGAGCTCAAATGAGCATCTTGACATGATAAACTTATATAAAACTAACAAAAGATGAATATACAGATATTTGAACT
>NW_019772376.1:0-372 GCF_002891405.2 Cryptotermes secundus | reverse complement strand
TTGTATTCAAGACACAACACCTATGCAGCAGTAACCTGCTCCCTCGGTGGAAACCTCGTTCTGAGCGAATGAGTTCACTTTCTCTGTTGAAATTATATTTTTATATACTGGTTAAATAACTTGAATGTATCGTTTGGAACCCCAGCAGTGAGAGTCCTTGCTGTGTGTGTATGTGTGTGAAATTCCTCTGAGTATGCTGTAACTATATGTTGGCAAAGTAATGTTTATTTTGTTGTATCAGTGAGCGTATCATTAAGGTTTCATATGTTTGGCCCTTATGGCTGTTTCATATATCATGAGGCCAGAGTCATGCCTGTGTTATGTCTGTGTAACTGTTCTGTGCTCTAGCCCTGCTTGTAACCCAGCCTCCTT
>NW_019772375.1:0-421 GCF_002891405.2 Cryptotermes secundus | reverse complement strand
AATTTGGTAAAGCAGAAAGCCTTTCAAAATGTGTGAAACTGCCGTCTTCTCTGTCACAGGAACATAAACACAGAGACAGATGGCATTACCAGTAAGTGTATAAGGTTATGGGGGTGATGGGAAACGGTAAACCTAGCTGGGCAGTAGTGCACTCCACTGAATTCATTGCGCTTCACACAGTTATGAGCTACAGACCATGAATTATAAAGTATATATCGTTATGTTCCCCTTCAGCCTTTTCTCTTGTTTAACATTACCTTGATTTAAAGTCTTGCATTTTCTGATTTCATTTCTTTCTGCCTAATCTTCTATACCTCTCACAATTTTACCTTTGTAACTTTTATTTTACTGTTGGTTTTTCATTAGAAAATTATCATTTTGCTGCATTTATTGACACAGAAGGCTGAAATGCGATTCCAGC
>NW_019772374.1:0-422 GCF_002891405.2 Cryptotermes secundus | reverse complement strand
GTTGTGGAATTGGGCTGTTAATGAAACCCATTAGAAACATTAAAAATTTTTAGAAATACTGAATCACTTCATTGACCGAATTCATGTAGCCGTATACGAACTGTAGATTGTCTGTGCCATGTGAATTAGGCGGTGTGTGTAAACTCACCTTCCTTATTGCTTTCGTTTGAGATGTCGCAGTCTGTATGGGTTTACGGCGTTCATTCAGTTCCTATAGGCAATTAAAATGTTTGTTTAACAGTATATTAAAACACAGTTATAAACAGCAATCAGTTATCGTCGGTCTCCTACAGACAACATAAAGCCGGCAAAGCGGAAGAGCAGGCAGTCCCACAGATAGGTGGACATACACGTACAGTGTCGTCCACCTTCACTTTTATGGGGTGTTTATATTTTTTCAGATATTACATCGTGCCATCTAG
>NW_019772373.1:0-531 GCF_002891405.2 Cryptotermes secundus | reverse complement strand
CATCAGATACCTCTTGCTTTTCTTATGAATAGTTGGAAACTTCCTAGAGATTATACAAACTCAGGGCATTGCTTGAGGTGGGCAGAGGGCTGGATGTTGCCTGTCCAGGTGACTGAAAAATGGATTAACAAAAAGAATAAGGCAATTCAGTGGTATAGAAAAGTAAACAAGAAAGAAATTGATGTAAATTATAACCAAATTAGTGGGGTATCCAGTCAGTTTGTGACCATATCTGAATGATGTCACCAAAACCGCAGTGTTCAGGAGTCCAGGTTATTGCTGTTCTTGTAGACAGAGGTCTAAGCCAACTGTAAGGCTGGGTGGGACTTGAAAGGCCAGATTTTTATATTTATTTAAGTAGCTCCCACATGCAAATTGTAAATATTTTTAGATTGAGTTGAGAGAAAAGTAACTGTGTCTTGATTCAAAATCTTGTTTTATATCTCTGTTCATGGAGAAAAATGCCATAACCCCAGAATTCTTTTAAATGCAATGGTTTATTTTTAATTGAAAATTTATCTGATATCAAAA
>NW_019772372.1:0-332 GCF_002891405.2 Cryptotermes secundus | reverse complement strand
AGCAGTAATCATTAGACATTTATTTTTGTGCAAATGGATATTCTGCTTCCTTCAATGCAGACAACACGGTTCAGTACCAGTACATATTTTAAGGTTTAACAGTGAGTTAAAAGTGAGTTCTTTTGTGAACATTATACAGAACAGCCAAGAGTTCATCTGTTAAACTGGCCAACCCACAACACATAAGTTTACTTTATGGCTGCACTGTTTAGAAAACTCACTTTGTTCATAATCTAAATTGCTCTTAGCAAATAAAATATAGCAACCATGTCTCTCTCATGTTATTAGTGTTCTTGCATTGACAGGAAGACGAAACGGCAAGCTGCACTGAA
>NW_019772371.1:0-480 GCF_002891405.2 Cryptotermes secundus | reverse complement strand
TTCAGATGTGGCAGTGTTTCAAAACTATTTTTTAACTAAGTTAATGTATCCTGTTCATCGTGCTAGAAAATTTCCTTTACAAAAAAAACTAATTTTGTCACAGAGAAGCATTGGGTTTTGGAGTAAGAAGGCTGTACAGATGTTTGAATTAGGAAAATTCATGGTTGAGCAACATGTCTAAAAATCATTGCAGTTCTAGAAATTTAGTTCATTAATAATGTATTACATGTATATTCATCCATAAGTCGCCTCTGTAATGATTCTCTCCAATGGCCTGTTCATTCAACCTGCTGATTCCCTCTCTTTCTTTTTTTCCCACACCTGCATACTTTTTATATAGCCTTAGTTTGTCAGCAATTACATGATATTCAGAATGAATTTATCACTCAGATACCTAAGTTATCGTTTTCTGCATCATAATATGACGAGGATGTTAAATTTTATTAAGTAACTGACATCATGGTAAAAGGTTTATAGGCG
>NW_019772370.1:0-376 GCF_002891405.2 Cryptotermes secundus | reverse complement strand
TTTAGATCCTGATTAGTAGTTGCGAGAGATGCCCTACTTCCCCGAAAATCAAATTGATTTGAGGTTATACTAAGTTCAATTCGAGTCCTTTCCAATTCCAATTCTAGCTCTGCACAGCAAATACACATTACTTCACTCGGTTCATCATTATTAGTAATTAATACTGTAGCGCGGTTAATACAGCTCTCCACACCAGCCGCCTTGCTTGGACTAGTCACTCTCTAGCTCTTCTGCTGCAGTTATCTCAAGATTTCCGTCTTCTATTTACACCTCCACTTCATAAAATATTAACTTCACTGTACCTTCTGCGAACACTCAGAATGGAAGGGTTCTCTTTTTTCAGCTTGTGAGTTGACCCTCAGATTTGATATACTGT
>NW_019772369.1:0-486 GCF_002891405.2 Cryptotermes secundus | reverse complement strand
GATATGTCCATCACAATCAGCCAACTAACGATCATGAAGAACACAGGAGTTATGAAACTGTGAAAATACTGTATTTGATGGCAAAGGTATTTCCATTAAAAAGTATGTAATTGAACTAAACGAGGACCTCCACAACACTGAGAGATGTCAACAAGACCAACAATAATTAATCAGATTTCAACAAAAATTAGCAACAAAGTTGATAATTAAGTAACCTGTGCCTAACTTAGGTGTGAGCTCAATTGTTAATTTGTCAAGCCATTTTAATGTCTTATGTCAGACAATCAAGATCTTTACAAGGTGTAACTTTCCATGATGACAAAGAGGCATCTCAATGACTGTTAGAAGAGTAAGTTGACACTGTTAAGATAGTATTTGCTCATTGCTGGCAATCTTAGATACACAGGTGAAAGAAAAGGTCCCAGCACTTCTTTGTGGTGTCTGGTCTGGTATCAGTTCGTATGTGTGAAACTTGCAAGTGCATCT
>NW_019772368.1:0-546 GCF_002891405.2 Cryptotermes secundus | reverse complement strand
TCAGGCCCTATAGACCCTTGCTGTGATGTTTGAAAGAGAAACAACCACATCCCGTGAGATGAATTGTCACTTCATCTAGTGCTTAACGAAATTACATTGTTTCACAGGTAACCTATATTCTGTATTATAGGTATAAGGTAATCCAAAATAATGCAACAAAAATCTATTAACATAAATCATACATGTGTACGTCTTACATAATTGGGTAACACAGGAGATCACCAACGAAGTTCAGATAACTAACTCCTCAGCTTGGAAATAATAATTAGGTTACAAGTAGTCATTAATTCTCTAACTTGAAGGAGGTGGAATAACAATGGCCTGACGAATACTAGACAAAAACTGTGAAGAGGTATTTCATTATTTGCTCTTTTCACATAACATTATTAGAATTGGAAGAAAAGGGCTGCAAGATATAGAGCTGGCATGGAAGAAATAAGTTTTGCAGGAAATTTGTCGAAGAATTACAATGGAAGACCTACCTTCCCTGACCCTTGAAATTTTGGCAACATAATATAAGATATTGTTCTTACTGTTATTATTCTT
>NW_019772367.1:0-346 GCF_002891405.2 Cryptotermes secundus | reverse complement strand
CCGTCATTCCTGGTCAGTCATTTGAAAGAGTTGGAAGTGTTAGAAATCTCAAGACAGTATTGTTTTAAATTCGTTTGTGTTTTATTAAGGAGAGTGATATTTAATACTATTTTTCTGAAAGAAGGAATTTCGATTAAACTATATCAATTACAATGGGGATGTTATGTACTAAAAGTAAGAAGCCAAAGAGTAGGATTACAGAATACGACAAAGCTCTTTTGGTAAGTTGGAAGTTTTATTATTACGGTATAATGTTTGTACAGTAACAGTAGTAGTGTGGGAATAACCTTGAGTTTGAATATTTTTTATTTGTGTCTTTATTTTCTGCTCATGAGTTGTAATTATA
>NW_019772366.1:0-416 GCF_002891405.2 Cryptotermes secundus | reverse complement strand
CTGATCCCTGATCTGTTGTCCACGGGCCTCCACCTCGGCTTCCGTAGGGCCACAGACATCTTTCATCCAATGACACAAGGCTTCCCTCTTAGTCCTCAGACCACCATTCGACACTCTTCTTCAGTACTTCTCATTCCAGTCTCAAGCTCCAGGGAACAGAACATTTTCTTCCTGTTTCATGTAACCAGAGAGAACAAATTAACATAATATTAAAGTACTTCATAGTCTTCTTGAAAATATTATCCAACTCTGATTAAAACTTTTTTATTTATCAAGTAAATTAATTCAAATTTATAAGGCAGCAGTATATATAAAGGGGGATTCTTTGAAAGAAACCACATGAATTCAAAAAAGAGTTGAAAATGAGAAATCCAAAAACCACTTAACTGTACTCCTGCTGATATACTGCTGTCAAC
>NW_019772365.1:0-489 GCF_002891405.2 Cryptotermes secundus | reverse complement strand
CAGGACATAGATAGAAAAGGCCAGTGCGGCCATAATGTACGCGGTCGCATACACTGGATTTAAAACGTGGCCTAATATATACTCGCAAGAAGAAGGCTCGCCGGCTTCACAACCGCACTCGCCTTGTCGCTTTGGCGGTTCCATTTGGATTACCTCGGTAATTTTGCCGTCCTCTTGAGCACTACGAGGTTGATCACCACTGTTGTCTATGGAGGAGTGTTCGTCGAATTTTTCACCTTCATAATAATTATGAGGCCCATTACTAGCGTTGGCCACTATGGAGAGTTGAGCGAATTGTTCTCCCTCTTGAACACTACGAGGTCCATCACTACTGTTGTCTACCATGGAGGTTTCGTCGACTTGTTCACCTTCATCCTCGTTATGAGGCCCATCACTACCGCTGGCCACTAAGGAGTGCTGGGAGACATGTTCACCTTCAAGAGTACTACGATTCCTATCATCGCCTTGACGCTCTGGCTCTATTTTGAC
>NW_019772364.1:0-488 GCF_002891405.2 Cryptotermes secundus | reverse complement strand
TATCCTCAGCATTAGACGGTGATGGGTGGTCATCCCAGGCACTTTGTTGCTGAGGGAACAATTCCTGCCCTGCCAGAAATCAAGATCTAGTCCCCTGCATGAAACTATTTCTTCCCGTACATTTACAACAACCAGCTCTTGTCAGAGCACTCCACAACAGGTGAAAGATTCATTAAGCTCTTCCCAGGACCTGTTCATGCACATGGCAGAAGGCTTCTTAGTAATTTTTGTAACACTACTGTTCAAAAGCAAGCACAAACTTCTAAACATGGAGTGGATTTTAAATTTTTTAAAATTTTAGATCTTTAACACAAGTATGTTGTTATTGTGTTTAATTTTGTTCACTACTATTNTACTATGCAGCCATACCAACATACAAACGTCTTCTCAAAAGTCAGTTATTTTATAGGAATTTATTCTGTTAAGTAGTGAGTTTTCATAAGGCAAGAAGGAAGTTCCAAAGTACATGCATCTTTCTTTTATTCGTT
>NW_019772363.1:0-436 GCF_002891405.2 Cryptotermes secundus | reverse complement strand
ACCTGTGCCACTCCTTGTCTGCAACGCTGCACACTGTTCTGTCTGCCCCCCTCGCTGACGGGATAAAAATTAGACTTGAATCAAGGCTCTGTGGCAACTTCGGATACCCTCGCGATACAGGTCGGCCATTCTGTGTATGGTTCAAAGAAGCTGACCTGGGACATACACCACGACCAGCCATTCCAGCACTTACAGCCAGTCGATATTTGAAACCTTTATTCGTGGCTGTTTTGTCCGATATCCATTCAGTTTCTCCCATCTGAGAATAGATTACAAAAAAGTTTGTTCCCTTTTTTTAGGCTGCTTCTCTTCAGATGTTATGTTCTTAGCACACTTATCTGGTTCTCTGTTAATTATTCTTGGCCTGCGATATTCATGCGGCAAAATGATCAATGTAATTTCTAAGAGCTGATCATTGTCCATGACAATTTAAGAG
>NW_019772362.1:0-346 GCF_002891405.2 Cryptotermes secundus | reverse complement strand
GATAAACTGAACAAGTCAGGTTTGTACAAAGTGTTAGGATGGTACATGGAACTCTGGAAATGTGGCACTGTACCATCTGCTGGTTTTGGAATGGATTTTGAAAGGTTTTTGCAATTGATTCTGGGTATTCCAAACATCAAGGATACAATACTATTCCCACAATGGCCTCACAATTGCAAATTATAATGTGAAATCAAGTGAATGTAATTTGTACAAATGTCACAGCTTTTTAAGTGATTAAAGTATTTGCGATTGTTGTGTTATATTTGACCTGTCATGGTTTTCCTCTGGTGTTGGATAGGAGTTAAAATTTAGGTCATGTTTATGGTTAACGTTAGGTGTTTAT
>NW_019772361.1:0-457 GCF_002891405.2 Cryptotermes secundus | reverse complement strand
TACTTCCCCAACCACTAATAAAAAATGCAGTCGTTCTATGTACCCGGCAGTTTGGAATGAGAGCTGTGTGGCTATTACACGCAAGCAGCAACCCACACCTAAACACCCACGACACTGGTTTCATCAGCTACACGTCTCACCACGCGGACACTATTTCGTGCAATATTGCATCCGTTCGGTCCGCTCGATGGTTATGTAGGTTATATGAGGTAAAAGAATTTATATTTTTCCGGTCAATGTGCATTCACCTCCTAACAACGGAAAGAACCATGTTACCAATGGGCACGAGCAGGATAGCATCGCCACGGAAGAAGCACAACTGCTCCCCTGCATCAGCGGTAAACGCAATTACCAACATACTACGCGAAACTCCCCACTGCTGGAAACACACATGCGTTCCGTGCACACAAGTTCCAAGAATCACCTGACACTTCCATACCCTCTTTAAGTAATATAG
>NW_019772360.1:0-1101 GCF_002891405.2 Cryptotermes secundus | reverse complement strand
TCAGGTATCATGTACGCAACTGTACAAAAAGTCGGTATGACAAACGAAAAATACACATACACAATGGAGGCTACGGCAACAGACAAAGAAAGTGATATGGTTACTTTTAACTTTCGAATAAAGATGATTAGCAGCGAACCTTTCAAAGAAGTTTTCCATAGCCGCAAATGCGTGGTCATTAGCGCAGATCAACTTAAATTATTAATGAAAAATAACGAATTAAACATGCTGTTGAGAATAAGTGTTCATGAAGGTAGAGGGTCGGATGTTACTGAGGCTGATTCCTCGATAGGACACGATTCCACCATTTCTCCTGAGAAAGAGCCGAGAGATTCGGACAATGTGGCACAGTTTGATATGAATTCTCCGTGCACATGTCCACTGCTTAAAATTGCAGACAGAACATGCGCCTGGGTTGGTACTATCGGCAACTTAGAGCAGCATGTGATACAGACACACGCGGAAATTGTGAGCCGGCATCCATCTTTCTCTTGTAGCGCCGCAGAAGACAACGTTTTGCTAATACTGCTTCATAAAGAAGTGTTTCTCTACTGCAAACATATCTCAGACACTGGTATGTACGCAATTGTACAGAAAGTCGGTATAACGAACACGAAATACAGATACAGAGTCGTACTTGTTTCGATGGATAATAGTGACATCCTGACCTTTGGGTTCCCTGTAAGTCAGATTAGTAAACCTTTCCAAGAACTTCTGGATGCTGGCAAATGCTTGGCTATAAATAAGGAGCACCTGGAACAGTTCACACTAAATGACAAAATTGGTATGTTTGTGGCGATAAAAGTTGTTACTGATGGACGGTTGTCTGTTGCTGGGGAAGAGAGAAAGAGTGTGGGTACTTCTCATCAGCGAAGGAAACGCGAAGCACCCCAAGATTCAGACTCTAGAATTACATGCCCAGTGTCCAAAATACCTGAAAGGAGGTGCAACTGGGTTGGAACACTGGACAGTTTAGAGCGTCACGTCACCAGCGCCCACTTGGGTATCCTGAGGAGATGTCCTATTTTCCGCTGCAGTTCTTTCGAGAACAAGGTCCTGCTAATTTTATTTAACCAAGAAATATTTCTGTATTATAAGCAT
>NW_019772359.1:0-504 GCF_002891405.2 Cryptotermes secundus | reverse complement strand
ATCTCGGCTAATCAGCGTAATCTATAATTCATTCCGAACAGTAAATCGACCTGTGGAATATTTGCAGTTCCCACTCTCGACAGTTGCATTCCAAAGAGCCGCTTCCGGCTGTCCACTTTGTCTGCCTTCAATATCTCTTCCAACTTCTGCCTCCAGAAGAAGTCCCATTTTTTCATTTCCTTCCGCTCTTCCAGTGTAAGGGTGAGCAGCCCATTGTTCTGCAGGATGTTCCATTCCTTCCTCCGGAAGACATCCAACTTAGAAACGGACTCGTGGCAGTTAAGCCCTCGGAGTGCGGAGCGGTTTTGCTCGACTTCGTGTCGGTACACACACGTGAAGGCGATGGAGATTTCGCACCACGGTCGACGGCGCAGAAATTCTTCGATCAGTTTGCAGCATTTGCTACACGGAGAATATGAAGCGTAGAACTCAATCCGGATCGCCTTTCTATAAGAAACATGCATGTTCAGTCACGTTACAACTATAAAATGCACGTAAATAATC
>NW_019772358.1:0-1015 GCF_002891405.2 Cryptotermes secundus | reverse complement strand
TCTTTAGAGGGTGAGATTAGAAAGCACAAGGGAACGAAACTGTGAGAAAGTAGCCTGCAGACTTAGCGGCTCGTAGTACTGGTGGGTTCAATTGGGGAAATGCTGTGGATGATGTATGGTCAAGTGCATGACTAGCTAAAATTGAAATCTGCAGTGATGTGCTAAGTGATGATTTGGAATTGATTTCCAAGTCTCTGGTTACAAGGCGAGGGATATTCACACTGGGCTTATCCACACCTTGGCTAAAAGAATTTAAATTATCAACTACAGGTTCAAGAGAAAAATTATGATTATCCGACAAGATGCCTTCAGAATTATTAACTGAGTTGTGTTCTTTATGTCTTTTGATATCACCACAGCACTATTATTATCTTCAGCTGCAGAAATGTTTGGTATACCATTAATTGACATAGTTGTTCCTTCAGTTGCAGATAAGTTTTGGTTTTCACCTCTAATTTCAGAAATTAAAGCTGATTTTAAAACAGGTACACTTTCTTCACCTTTTGTTAATTTATGGAAATGGAAGTGCATATGGCAATCACAAAAAAAGTTTGAGCCAATGATGATCATTAGTGATAAACTGTATATAACTTATATACATATACTGATAGTATAAACATATCTACAATGTACACCAATAGCATAAAACCCTGAAGACTTCAGAAAGCTAAACTGAACCATACTGACAAATTTTCAGATTCCTTCAAACTGACAGTTTAGAAATGTTAAGGTGGTTTAGATTTCTGTGTATCCTGCCATATCAGAACAAAATCTACTTACTTCACTTGGTTTCACTGCTCTCTTCTCAACATGGCCTTCCTGTGGGCCCCAAAATCGTTCAGTATCTGAGCAACTGTCAATCTGACTATGTTTCCTCTTGCCTGATTCAAAAACTGTTCTGCCACCAGCTTCCTCTGTTACTTCCATAGCTCGTATGCATTGTGCAGCGCCACCTCTGAGACCCACAGCTTATCCTACAAAAACAGTGGAACAATTCTAAAATTGTTGCTGGCAC
>NW_019772357.1:0-512 GCF_002891405.2 Cryptotermes secundus | reverse complement strand
TTCTTTAATTGGGCACATAGGGCTCTTAGCATAAAGAAGAATTCTGGTAACACCATCGAATGGGGAAAATATCTCGCATTACACTAATTGCCATAATGCNTTACATTTTTATTTCCATGATGATTGCCTCAGTCTAAAAATATTTCAAACAAAACTGATAGCACTGAACACAGTGTAAGCATATAGTCAGAAACTTTTAATGAAGGTGTTAAATTCACATCTTGCTATCGTCATCATCGTAATTTGTAATTTAATTGAAATGTTTGATGTGATTTCATTTCCAGAAGAGAGGTGATGCACCAGAAATCTTTTGCTCTGTCCTGCTTTAGCCAGTGAAGGATGCCAGTCCATGTGGAAACAGTTCGAGTTAACAGTCAAGGAAATGTAATTTTTCTCATGAATGCGCTTGTCTAAATCATTGAGGACTGTCCAGGTGTAACGACTGTTAAACAGTACCAACTTGGAGAGGCACTGATGCTGCAGTAGGTGGTTGGACAGCCAGGTAATGTAAG
>NW_019772356.1:0-457 GCF_002891405.2 Cryptotermes secundus | reverse complement strand
TACAGTATTGAAGATTGGTAAGTTTGAAGATTCTTGAACAAAACAAGATGTTCTCAGAGAACTGGTTTTTAACTTCNTGTAACTTGTAATCAGTCTGTCTCTTTAAGTATTTTATTTGTTTTATGCTATTTTAGAATGTGGCTTACAAACTATGAAGATGTTTTCGCCTTGTAAAGAATATGAAAAAGTGCAGTGTTGAAATATAAAATTTTCACCCTTCACCTGTTTTGCATGAGATACTAGTGTGTGATAGCGTGGATATATTTTAAGTCAGATTTTAAGTCCTGCTTTATAGAAGGGACAGTGTCCTTATAGTAACTTCACTACTTCCGGTGAATTTAAACCCCCCCCCACCTCTATATTCAGTATATTTTCATATATTCCAGTCAAAAAGAAACTGCTTCATGAAATTGGGCTGTTCAGTTTTCTTTGATTTTGCTAAGAATGGGAAGCCAAT
>NW_019772355.1:0-1083 GCF_002891405.2 Cryptotermes secundus | reverse complement strand
ACTTATATAACAATGCTTTTAAATTTGTACAAATTAGCTGCCATCAGGGCTTTGAAGAGGAAGAAAAGGTTAGAGAAACAGCTGCAGCAGATTGATGGCACATTGTCATCAATTGAAATACAACGAGAAGCTTTAGAAGAAGCAAATACAAATACTGCAGTGCTGAAAGCTATGAAGCATGCAGCAGATGCCCTAAAGGCAGCGCAAGAGCACATATATGTATTCTTATTGTGATATCAAACTGCTGTGAAAGAGTGTTAACACTGATATCACATGTATGAAAATTCCTATTTTAACAGCAAGTACCTTAAGAATCACAGAATTACACCTCTTGTAAATAAGGCATTCTTCCTAACTATTTATAATACATGGCATAAGGAAAATTAATTAATCTTGGCTTATCACATTAATTTGTGTAATTTCTTAGCATTTTTTTCCCCATTAAAATGTACAGCAAGCACAATACCACTGAATTTAAATTAGACTAATATGCACAGTGACAGATCAGCATCAGACTTTAAAATGGCTTATGACTTGCTTCGTGCTTGCAGTAGAATGGCCAATATAAAGCCAGCTGTGGAGTATGTTTCATAAATTCATATTCTGGTACTGAATTTCTGATGTCTGCAGCTAAATGTATTGTGACATGTTTATGAAGCCCATTGTTGCAGTTCTTTCATATAGTCATCCTCCTCCTCTTCAGTTCGAGATTCTGGAAATATTTGAGAGCAAACAATTTAAAGCAAACACTGATCCAGTATGCCAAATTAAACTCACAACAACTTTCTTTTTGTAATCTTAGCATGAACTGCAAATACGGATACACACTGGCTTTCGATGTACTTGGAGTAGGCTTGCTTCAACATATGTAATTAAAAATCATACTAGTTACCTTAAACAGAGATATCTTTTTCAAGGTTTCTGAACTGACCTGGTCGACATCTTGACCAAAAGCAACAGGGTTTGAAATGGCTTCTGAAATCTCCTTGCAACATCCTGCTGCTCTGCTATGTCATTCATCATGTCATGCACTTGATCGACATCCCTAAGAAACAGAAATAAAAACTGCAAGCCACAGCAACA
>NW_019772354.1:0-749 GCF_002891405.2 Cryptotermes secundus | reverse complement strand
TTCAGGATCGTAGTATAGAGGAATCTTAAGCATCTCTAGCCAGCTGCGTCCTTTCGAATTCCAGTCCAGTCGCATAATGTGGCAGACACATTGTTTATAAAGAGCATTGGCAGATGATCTGCCAATTTGCCGACTAGAGGGTGGCTGATACCGGCTCAACCCACCTAGTACATGGATATAAATTCAACAATTATTCTAAGTCGAGGTTTACATAAATTTCCAACAAAACTGGCATTTTGTATTACATGTTAGCACCATAATGGAGGTATAATACACTTAAAATTTTTATGATGCCATTTCGTTGTCTGGACGCTACAACGTTCAATCGCGAGTTAGGGGCGAAAACAGAATGGCGGTAAAGAGCTTTGCCCATTAGAACAGTATAGAGGGAGGATTATAGGTCTAAGACTATCCTAATACCCGAATATAAATTCAACCATTTTTTCGAGGAACAGTTTTCGGCAATTTGACAANAGTTTTACGAAAAATTGTCATCAAAATCGGAATTCTGTATCCGGGTATCAGGATCAGCGAGGAGGTATAAAGAACTTACAGTGTTTTCAAAATATGGGAACTACGACGTCCAATCGCGTTATAGGGGCGGAACAAAATGGCGAATGCTGGAATTCTTCGTCCAATCACATGAACAAAAATGGCGACGGAAGCAGGTAAAGAACTTGGCTGGTAAGATGATTCACTTCAGTGACTTGAGCGCTATAGAGGGCGGCTGATACCTCCTCGACTATCCT